>NC_063190.1:20722576-20737576 GCF_017589495.1 Alosa alosa | reverse complement strand
GAAATCACTTTGGACAAAAGTGTCAGCCAAGAACCATAACCACATTACTGTATTGTCTTTATTAGCTTAAATATGGTAAATGAGGAAAAAAAAGAAAAAAAGTTTGAATATGTTATTCAAATGGCAAAACTACATGCAAACAGTTCTCACATAATGAGAATGCAACTCATAAATTCATGCAGGAAATGTTATTGCTTGTAAACATTTATTCAAATGTAAATATTTGTTATATATTTTGTCCAAAGCTATTGTATACACACGTCAAAATGTTTTTTTTAGACTATCTAGATTTAGCAGCTATGCCCTTACACTGGATGTGATACTTTTAAAATCCCCATTCAAATCCTTCTTGATTTAAATTAAAGGAAATTAAATTATTCTTGATTGTGAACTCGATTATATTCAATAAGCAAACTACACAACCCACATGATAGTGTTTAATCTGTCACCATATGCCTATCTGAGTCACACTGTATGTGGGTCACACACGCTGGTGCCCCCACTAATGATCACCTGGGATGGGTCCTGCTTTACTCGGATCTCTCTGTAAGGGGACAAAGCGGGACAAAGGGTCAGAGGATAACAGAGAAAGGTTTGAGAGAGAGACAGACATGAGGCTCTCTACCTCTGTTGAACTCCACACCATTATGCTGCATTTCATTAAGGCAGTTAGGATAATAAGTCAAGTCAAGTTTATTTATATAGCATATTTCATACACAGAGGTCATTCAATGTGCTTTACATAAACAAAACCAAACAATAATAATAAATAAAAGCATAGAAGGGCAATATAGTCAAAGAATAGTTC
The DNA here is from genome assembly GCF_017589495.1 of Alosa alosa. Lineage (NCBI taxonomy): Eukaryota > Metazoa > Chordata > Actinopteri > Clupeiformes > Clupeidae > Alosa > Alosa alosa. The sequence goes on along the minus strand of NC_063190.1, from coordinate 20,736,768 downwards.
AAAAGGTAAGGATCATAATAAAAAGAAAACATAAAAAACATTTTTAAAGAATAATTAGTAAGCAAAAAAAAAAAAACAAAGGCAAAAGTAGTAAAAAAGTAATAAAAGTAATAAAAGACAAGGTAGAATAATTATCAAGGCAGATTTAGAATTTGTAACTCAGCGCAGTTAGCAGAAAGCATCTGAGAACAGTTTGGTCTTAAGTCTAGATTTAAAAGTTGAGGCCTTTTTGATGTCATCCGAAAGTTGGTTCCAGAGCTGAGCCGCATAGCAGCTAAAAGCTGCTTCACCTTGTTTAGTTATAACAGTAGGTTTTAGTAACAGGGTTTTCACCTGGGACCTGAGAGGACGAGAAGGTGTGTACTGCTGAAGCATGTCTGATAGGTATTTAGGTCCTGCTCCATTTACTGATGTATAAACAAGCAATAGTGCTTTAAAGTCAATTCTGTGACTTACTGGAAGCCAGTTCAGGGACTTAAGAATAGGAGTAATGTGGTCAGTTCTTTTAGTTTTTGTTAGAATCCTAGCTGCATCCTAGCATTTTGTATCACCTGAAGCTGTTTAATAGTCTTTTTAGGAAGACCTGTGAACAGTCCATTGCAGTAATCAACCCTGCTGGAGATAAATGCATGAATGAGTCAGACATCAGCCCTCTAAGTTTGGCAATATTTTTGAGGTGGTAAAAAGCTGAAGTAGCACGTCAATAGTTGAAGTAGCACGTCAATAGATGACGGACAAGTGGCTTATTCAATCATATGCAAGCATTTTTTGATTAGGCCCAGCCTTCTGAAGCAACACTTCAATGGATCGGTTCCAGATGGATGAGTGGAGCTAGGCGGAACGAAATTCATCTGGCGAGAGTCAGGTTAAGTCTTTCCACCTTTTTACCAAATATAATTACTTCAGTTTTTTCTTTGTTCAGCTGAAGAAAATGTTGAGACATCCAGGTGTTGATTTGTTCTATACACTGACACATAGATTCAAGAGGACCATAGTCGTTTGGTGACAGAGCTAAGTACAGTTGTGTGTCATCTGCATATGATTTGTCCATGTGGTAGCATATAGAGGTTGAATAATAGTGGCCCCAAGATCGACCCCTGGGAAACACCACAGGTCAAGGACGTTTGTAATGAGGTACAGTTTTCGATGGCAACAAAGAAGCTCCTTTCTTGTAGATATGATTTTAGCCAGTTGATAACTATGCCTGTAAATCCAACACAGTGTTCTAGTCTGTGTAGAAATATATTGTGATCAACAGTGTCAAATGCTGCACTACAGTCCAGTAGCACTAGGACTGATGTTTTACCTGAATCTGTGTTGAGGCGTATGTCATTGAACATTTTAATGAGAGCTGTTTCAGTGCTGTGATTTGCCCGAAAACCAGACTGAAAGTAATCAAAAGACACATTTGATGTTAGAAAGGTGGTTAATTGATTAAAGACTATAGTTTTTCAATAATTTTGTCAATAAAAGGTAGATTGGATATGGGCCTGTAATTGTTTAGCATGGAGGCATCCAGGTTATTCTCCTTGAGAAGTGGCTTTACAACAGCTGTTTTCAGTGACTTAGGAAAAGTGTAGAGACATTGAGACCCTTTGTGATACATGCTGTGTTAGGGAGAAAGTATCAATTAGTGCAATGAATTCCTTGGCATAATTGTTTTCAGGATTATCCACATGCAAGTTTAGATCCCCTGATATAATAAGACAGTCAAACTATGCAAATGACTGATAGCAGTTCACCTAGCTCTTCAAGAAAAACTTTAGCTGAATGTTTGAATAAAATCTGAAGAGAAGACTTAACGTGTGCACACAGATATTCAAATGAAGTAAAGTCACCGAATGGCACTGAAAAGACATCTTGAAAATTGTGGCTATCCCCCCACCTCTTTTATTTGCTCTGGTAGCACTCAAAAAACTGATTTTGATGAGAGTAGTAGCACTGTTTGCTTGATCTAACCATGTCTCAGTTAAAAGTAAAAAATCAAGGTTGTGTGTGCAAATTAGATCAATAATTAAGAATGATTTGTTTGAAAGAGATCTGATATTTAGGAGTGTTGGGGAAATATAATCCACGGGGGAAATCTGATGTTGTTGTGGTACGGGTAGAAGATTTACCCTGTAAGCTCGATGCATTTCTCTTCTATTTCTTGTCAATACAGAAATAGAGAATGTCATGGGCTTACTGGGTCCCAGCATGTTCTCAAAACTACTGTCAGTACCATTTGTATTGCAGGGACCCTGTTAATATCATACAACATTGTCATCATATAATTGTACTCTGCAGCTGTCATCAGTATTTTCTACTGCACATTCCTAGAATTAATTCCTAGTTATATATAATAATCTACAATCTTTACATCTCTGTAATAATCAGATATAAAATTAGGATGAGTAAACTTTTAGCTTGAGTTGTATATAATCCCTCACAAGCACAGATGTGCAAATTAGGCCAGAGAGACTGAAAGTGGGGCTGTGCTGCCTTTTTTACACAGTTAACATGATCAGTGTTGCAAAGCCCCAACAGATGTCAATGCAACCCCAACCTGTACACATAATTACTTCCTATTCATAAAGTGTATAAAGTATGCAGAAAATAAAGTAAATAATTGAAAACAGCTACTGTATTCAACACAATTTTATTAACATTTGTTTTAATTATTATTTTAATTCAATAATTCAAAAACCTGAGAAACACAAGGATGTGGCAGTGCCCTTTATATTTTGGCTTGATTTGTACGTCATTTTGAGCCTTCAGCATGTCAGGATTTATGGCATCTGAGCAGATATAAGTTTTTGACACATCATAACAAAATCAGGTGAATTTGGGACACACTATTGTCAGTCTCAACTTTTTTGTATGAGTTAGCCAGTTAATAAGATAGCTTTTGGCTTATTTGAGTTATCTGACTCAAAAATATGAATATCACTCATTTAGCAACTGAAAATGGTTCATGCCAATTAACCTTCCAGCCAGTCAGCAACAGGGGGTATCTATGTTTGTACAGGATGCTAGAAATGGGGCATTGGAGAGGCTGTAAATCTGGCACATGCTAATATGCTAACTTCACAACATAACTGCATTGCCAAGGAGAGATGGCCAAGCAACAGGCAAAGAGGTGAAGGTCAGAAAAACAGAAATGGAAAGAGAAGTGCAAGGGTGAATAACCAAGCTGTTTCAGTTAGGCTTTCCTACATTGGAGACACAGAAAGTTGAAACTGATACAGAGGTTGCTCTGTTTCTGCTTGACAGATAGGTAACTTTACAGCTTTACAGGGAGGCTACACCGGGCACGTAACTGAAGCATTCCATTTGCCTTGCATCTGCTCTAACAATTAGCTTCCACTGTTATGAAGGAAGCAGACTACACCAGACGTGATAGCAGCATGTATGTTCGAAATTAGACAAGTCTTCTAAAACTATTTTTACACAACGTGAACAGAACGCTTCATTTATGTGCCCGTTGTAGCCTCCCTGTTACTGTACACAGAACCAATACATCAGTCTTGCTTTGTCCCATTTCCTAGTGTTTGCAATAGTTAATAGTGTTTGGGGTTCGGACATAAAAATGAAAATACTTGTCGAGTTCGGACGCAACTCTGTCGGATGCGGGCCAATATGCAGCCCGAACCACACTCTAATCATTATGTCCATATTTCACTCTATGAGGCACACCACAAGTTGAGTTACCAATCAGACAGACAGCATTCTGTTATAGCATTTTGTTGTAGTTGCTACAATTTCATGCCTGTGGGATCCTTGATAATGTTGTAGGCCTATGTTGCATTTCACTAGTTCACATTCCTGAATTTGCACAAACATAAAGCATAATACATAACATCATAATAGAAGAGCAAGTTTGGCGAGGTCTCTGGCCATGGTCCTGAAGGGCTTTGCGGAATCATGCCGAAGTCGACTGCGCAGGCAGGAGTCGGGAAGGATTCGGCCATACACCCCCTTGTTCTTTAACTTATGGAAGACAGGAGGCGTAAGGGGAGGTGGTGGGTTGCGAGCAAAATCACACTGATGCTGCAACTTCGGCAGGTAGACTGTGAATAAATAACCTGACTAATTGAAGAGGGAGGCGTGGCAATTTCCGTCATGCTCCTCCCAAACTTCCGTTTGTAAACGCCATTAATTGAGGGTATTTGAGGGAAATGTATTAACTTTTTAATTTCTGTGAGACTGGCAGTAATGCAACAAATTCACCTTAAGTGAACCCTAATGGTCACTGAATGGTGTCACAACATGTTTACCTGTTTACCACAACACATGTTTACCTGTTTACCTGGCCTTTTACAACAATATCCCTCTGTGCTCCCAGCTCCCTTGTTCCTTATTCAGGGAATTGACAAACAAACAAGAGCACAATAATTGCTAAAGCGGTGAAAAAGTAATCAGCCATTGGTCTTCACACAGCTGTATGTCAGTGACAAAAGAGAAAATTCATTGTTTGGCCCCCAGGCATTCACCAATTACATATGCATGCCTGCTGTCATCTGTATGATGCAACAGCACACACATGCTTGCTGCAGACTTGCTACACATCTGGTTGTCTGTGGGATTTCGAGCCTGCTCCTGTCTTCCCCCATTGCCAACCTCAGTGCCTTGCAACATCATCTCTGCGGTCAACTCATTGAATTAAACCATGCCGAAAGCTCACCAATTTGCTTCATTAGAATGTGGGCTTAATTCAACTCACCGAGGAGTTCGTTGAGAGGGTAAAAGTGCTTAGATGACAATGGCTGTGTGTGCAGGAGACATTGGGGAGGACAGGACAGCCTAACAGCATTAACATCTTTCCTTAAGACTGTAGGAAACGTTGAATTAATACTGTTCTTCAAAAGCTCTTCTCATAAAAGCTTTGGTCTTTGAACACATAGCACATTAGTCATGTTGCTAATCTCTCAAAGAAATGTAATTAATGATATTGTAACGTCGGCGCACAAGACATTGTGTTGCGAACTCCCACGCAGGGCATGCTGGGATACGGGAGTGAACATTTGGGGTTTATGTCTGTATTTCTCCTTAGTTTTGAGTGTAATGTTAGCGTCTTTGTTGTAACATGTTTCCCTTTTAGTTCTCCCTCTTGTGTGATCCTCTTTGTGTGGGGGGCTGCGTCCACCCCTGTATGTGTAGCGTGTGTGTGTACTTGACTTGCTCCGTGTGTAATGTGTTCTGTGTCTGTGTCCATGCTCTCGGTTGCTCAGCTAATAAACCTTTGATTGGACAACTGAGTGTGTCACTATTAAATCGTTACATTGGTGTCAGAAACTTTTGAACATGGCCTCTGCTCAGCGAGAGAAGCTGGGAACGGGAGACATCACCACTGGGTGGAGGCCCAGGCAATAGGATCCGGTGAGAGCCCTTATAAGGGCTGCTGAAGAGCTTGAGGCCTTCTATTGTTACTGCCGCCGGAGGAGAGGATCTGTCGCCTGGACCTGCCTGCTGCCATGGGAGGAGATCTTGTCGGACAAGGGGCCTGGAAGAAGCGGTCAGCGGAGAAGACGACGCTGGCCTGGGCGCTGACTCCGCTCGGCGAGAAGACCAGTAGCCTGCCCGCCAAGCGGCTCGAGGCTGGAGTTGGCGGTGGCCCTGGCCGCGGCGGAGCAGAGCAGAGGGAGAGCGGGCGAGGAAGAGGTTCCTGGTCGACGGACGGTTGAACTCACGACGGTGGGGCAGCCGGCGGAAAGGCCCTCTGAACTTTAAAACTTTGGGTGCGTGTGAGAGGCACCGTGCTGTGTGGGCGCCTGTTCTAGTTGGCAGGGCCCGTAACGTCGGGTGACGCACAAGACATTGAGAGGGTGGTTATGAACGGCCCACGCCCGCAGGGCATGCTGGGATACCCCGTGAGTGAACATTTGGGGTTTATGTCTGTATTTCTCCTTAGTTTTGAGTGTAATGTTAGCCGCCTTTGTTGTAACATGCTGGGATCACGAGGGCCATTTTTTAGTTCTCCTTAGTTTTGAGTGTAATGTTGTGTGATCCCTTTCCTGTGTGGGGGGGCTGCGTCCACCCCTGTATGTGTAGCGTGTGTGTGTACTTGACTTGCTCCGTGTGTAATGTGTTCTGTGTCTGTGTCCATGCTCTCGGTTGCTCAGCTAATAAACCTTTGATTGGACAACTGAGTGTGTCACTATTAAATCGTTACATTGGTGTCAGAAACTTTTGAACATGGCCTCTGCTCAGCGAGAGAAGCTGGGAACGGGAGACATCACCACTGGGTGGAGGCCCAGGCAATAGGATCCGGTGAGAGCCCTTATAAGGGCTGCTGAAGAGCTTGAGGCCTTCTATTGTTACTGCCGCCGGAGGAGAGGATCTGTCGCCTGGACCTGCCTGCTGCCATGGGAGGAGATCTTGTCGGACAAGGGGCCTGAAGAAGCGGTCGCGGAGAAGACGACGCTGGCCTGGGCGCTGACTCCGCTGCGAGAAGACCAGTAGCCCCTGCCCCGCCAAGCGGCTCGAGGCTGGAGTTGGCGGTGGCCCTGGCCGCGACACGTGAGCAGAGCCGAGGGAGAGCGGCGAGGAAGAGGTTCCTGGTCGACGGACGGTTGAACTCACGACGGTGGGGCAGCTTCGACGGAAAGGCCCTCTGAACTTTAAAACTTTTGGGTGCGTGTGAGAGGCACCGTGCTGTGTGGGCGCCTGTTCTAGTTGGCCTGTTGGCCGGCGCCTTTTAAAAAAAAAAAAAAAAAAAAAAAAGTTCGTTGTGGAGTTCGATAGCATGGCCACCTCGAGGGTCATGCCTTTGCTGAGGCCACGAGAAAGTGGAACGGGCCGGGAGCAGAGCAGGACGGCTCTGCGAGGAGGCAACACAAGGAGGGACGCCGAAGATGGTAGCTGCAGCGGGAGAGCTCAGCATGGTCCGGTTGCTGCGGAGTCGGTGCCTGTCTGTGCTGGTCGGTGAATCGACGGAGCGGAGCGGCGTTGGTACAGTTACATCTGACCCTCATCGAACCCCGGTGCTTGGTACAGTGTCGACGGTTGAAAAGGCCACCTAGGGCCCCGCCAGGAGAGGAGGAGTGCCGCCGACACGCGCCATGAAAGTGCAGCCTGAGGGCTGCTGCTGAGAGGAGCTGGTGACGAAGCGGAGACGCCACGTGGTTGCTAGCACGCCCGCACTGGATTGCTAGCAGCGTGGCTCCCCGTTGAGTGAGCTCCTGCGGCGTGCACCCCACGTGAGTTGGCGGTACTGTCGCACTGAACTGAGTGGCGGGCAACGCGCGCCAACGTTAGCATGTGGCTACCTCGTGGTCATTGCCGAGGACGGCAATGGCTTGTTGGGGGATCTGTGTAACGTCGGCGCACAAGACATTGTGTTGCGAACTCCCACGCAGGGCATGCTGGGATACGGGAGCGAACATTTGGGGTTTATGTCTGTATTTCTCCTTAGTTTTGAGTGTAATGTTAGTGTCTTTGTTGTAACATGTTTCCCTTTTAGTTCTTCCTCGTGTGTGATCCTCTTTTTGTGGGGGGCTGCGTCCACCCCTGTATGTGTAGCGTGTGTGTACTTGACTAGCTCCGTGTGTATTGTGTTCTGTGTCTGTGTCCCTGCTCTCGGTTGCTCAGCTAATAAACCTTTGATTGGACAACTGTGTGTGTCGCTATCAAATCGTTACAATATTCAATGATTCTGAAAAGGGTGAAAGTGTTTTGACATACAGATATCCAGTCAGTTCTTAAATGCAAGATAAGTCCCTTGAAGTGTGCCCCACTCTCCACTGTACTTACTGCACATGTACAAATAGATGTCACTGCTGGATCTAATGAAATCTGATCTGTATGTTTAGGCGCTGATAAGAGACCATGAGGAGAACATGTTTTTAATGTTTCAGGCATGAAAGTGAATTTGAAGTTTAAAATGTGTTATGACTCTCTGGAGACATAACAACTTATTTGCAAGTGGGCAGGAGTCATATCACATCTGGAAGAGTGAGAGAAATGTTCTGAAGAACATTTGAAGTTTAATGGACCTTTCCGCTTTTGAACAGTTATTCCTGCCCCCTATAGTTACTGTTGCTAAAGTCCCACAAGCTTTTGCAGCGATAATGTTAAACTTAACGTATGGAGAACCAGAGAACCAATTAACAATTAATTATGGTTATTTACTTGTTTTAACATTACTCAGGCAGAAACTCGTTATCCCACACAAATCACATGCTGATCCTCCTAACCATGCTATAAACTGCTTCATGTTAACATTTGCTGTTTCTATTGTGTACTCATCTATGCGGTTCTAAACAACATAAATGTAAAGTTAATGGTGTAGGCTACAATTGTTGAAGTAAAGCAGTTTATTTCAAGTTAACTTCACTTCAAGTTTATAACCATATAATCTTGAGATTACGCAACCCCATCGCACGGGAACTGCCTCATATATACAGTATAGAGGTTTTTATTAGAGCCATGTCTTCAGGCTACCAGTGAAATGTAGCCTATTGCAATTCCAGTAACATTAACATAACATGATGACATTCGTTTTTTAAGGCTAAGTTTATATCGGAATGTTTTTTTACCAGTTGATTTTCCAGCAAGAAAATGGCCACTTCAGTTTCCATTAATCCTTTGTTTAACTTATTTTGCTGTAGCTTAGCTAATTATTGCCCACCTGCAACACCAGAACCACCATGTGGAACAAAAGGAGGAGCTTCAGGAAAATTGGACAGTTTGATTGGTTTTCAGATTATTATGATTGATAGACTGTAATTCGTTTGTGTCTCATGACGTCACTAGCTTTATGCCGCCATCTTTACGACCGATTCGGGCAGCTCAGCCGCCCAGTGGTCACACAACAGCTGACCGTCTGACAGCTAACAGCTGATAACCCACCACAAACTGTTCCCATAAAGTCACCAATCACCTCGTTTCCCTTCCCTTCATGTTCTTTCAATGAGTATAAACCATGGAGTGTATAAAATACGTATAAACACATCTTACATTAAAGGACATTATCCAGATTAATGACAGCTAGCTGTAAGCTAAATGACACTAAAATGAGTGGTAGGCTAGCTTGCAATCTTATAACTCACTACATGTAGTAAGAGTAAACTACCACCAAAATCATACATTTGAATTGTTTTTACATAATACTTACATTTCTTATGATTAAATATAAATCCTTGGTGGCCAGGTGCCGCACTTTCACGTTTTTGACCCATCCAGCCACAGCATATTGATAGGCAGGGGAGCAGTTGAAACACTTTTTAATTAGGTCTAAACGTAATTTAGCCTACAAACCGATCGTACCACACTGAAAGCTAATATTTGGTCACTATAACCTACATCTGCCCTCTGTCAAATACAAATGCATTTCCAGCTTTGAACAAAACCGTTCAGGAATTAGGCCTATTACAGCAGAAGTGGGACGTGCGTTTCATTCCTCCCTCCTCGGGACAGTTGAAACAACATAAGGGGACGAATGAACATAGGCCTAGGCCTAAGACTACAATAATATAAAACGTCCCACAACTTCAAAATTTTACTACATATCATGAATGGTAGGCCTACTCCCAGTAGGGGTTATTTTAGATAGATTGTTGCAGGGCTATAGCCTCTTTGTGCATGTCTGAACTCATTGCCATCATTGTGAAGCATGTGCGGTTTTTGAAATATCATGCCCTGTGGAGGATTCTGAGATGTTTATAGCTAGAACGGTAAGCTTTCCCATTTATATCATGTTTATATTGTTGGAAATGTCGTTTCACTAGGTTTTTACGTGGGTTAGGCCACGGCACATCCAAATAAGTAGGCCTAGGCTTAACGACCCGGCCGTCAGTCTCCATGGATAACATGGGAAAACTCGACCCCCTGTGGGCCCAAATGCATTTTCATCTTCCTAAAACTGTTTTTCCATGTCTCACCTCCATAAATGATTGTTTAAACACAGATATTTGTGCATTTAATTAAAATACATGGAGTTACAACCTGGTCGGGACGATTGAAGCTTGTTTCAATCGTCCCGACACAGACATAGCACTATCACTAGGCCTAGCTTGTTTTGCTTTCCATGTAAACAAGCATGTGATATGAAAGTCTGGGATTGTGGAGAACTAAATGGTCTACTGAATAAGCATGAAGTCGAACCTTTAAATGAAAAATACTCATTAGGCTAACAATCAAAAAATAACCTCTAATGAAGTTTACTTTTGCGCATCAAAACTCGTTTATCGCCTGTAACTCTGTGATACAATGACATAGCAGGAAGATATTTGGCTGATAGAAGGGCGTTAACATGCTCTATGTTTTGACCGAAGGACGTTTGTCTATCATCATTAGCCTACACTCTGAGAAAACTGGAATGTTTCATTCGTCCCGTGTTTCAATCGTCCCAGCTCTCCTATAGGCTAGCCTATCTTGAATGCCTTCCACTGTAGCCTACAGAGAGAGGTTATGAACAAGGTAGGCTATGTAGCCTACTGTATATATCGCGGAAAGCCAATTGGGCAAGCCTGGGCAGATCATAAAGGACAAAATAAATCTGGGGGTAACAAATAAGGATCGAAGCCTAAAATTGAAATTTTCTCCACATATCTCTCTCTCTCACACACATTCGAATGTGCAGTGTGGGCGGCCATACTGGGCGAGATCGGTCGGAAATATGGCGGCGTTCTATTTGATAGTGACGTAGATGGCACCTATGAATAGTGATACATTGCCTGGCCTATTTGTAATGACAGTGAGATTCCTCTCTTGTGTTGTTGTGAGGGAGGCCGTGGTGATAGTGACATCAAGTCGGGTACCTCGGGGCACAAGACTTCCGCACGAGTCTCTGAGCAAAAAATCCGACCCGACTTTGTGTTCAAGTCATTTTTCCTTTGTTGGAGGTCGGAATCTCCAAATATCCAATGTGGCATGAAGGCGCTAAGAGAAGCTTAGTTTAGTTTTTTTTTTGCCCTTCTGTTAAATAAAAGTCTTTTGAATCATTGGAATGATAACATAGGCTACCCACTATGCTAACAGTAAGGTCTTTGGTGATGCATCTCTGTTTGATTGTCACCTGCATTCATGCCATGCATATTAGGGCTATTATGTACACAAATGGAATTTTTTTCCTATTAGTAACAAGAGTTGTGTGCTTTCACAAACATGGAATGCTGCACTCTTCAGCCTGAGAACTTGATCTCTCTCTCTCTTTCTCTGCTGTGTTTTTAAACTGTCAGCAAGTTGCAAATTAGGCCCTAAGCCCTCCTCCCTATCCCACTGCTTCCACTGCCACACACCTTCCAAGCCACCAGTACCCAGCAGGGAAGAGCTAGCTACAAGCTAGTGTTTATTAGTCTTGGACAGAGAGACGGACAGATAAGGTCAACAGGCCGAGTGTATGTGTGAAGTGGGAAGAGTGACACACACACACACACACACACACACACACACACACACACCGAGAGAGATTTTTGCCAACTGTACTAGTTTTAGCGTTAGCCTCTTCCAGCTGGAGATACTAATCAAACACTGTGGGATACAACAGGATGTGCAGGGTTCACAAAGTGCAACATGTTGCTTCCTTTTTACATCCAATTTCCTGAAATTACATTCCTATTTTCAAAGGACTCCTGATATGGGGCAGATAGCAGGGTCCTCTGCACTGTCCATGTGAGAAAAGCACTCCTCTTTGAATAATAAACTCCCTTGACTTTTCAAAACATGTGAGTTGAAAATAGGAGAAAGAGATACAGTGATAGTAACAGGGAAAAGCAGGTGAGTAAGAGAGGCCCCCGTGTGTCTGTATGTGTGTGTCTGTGTGTGTGTATTTGTGTGTGTGTGTGTGTGTGTGTGTGTGTGTGTGTGTGTGTGTGTGTGTGTGTGTGTGTGTGTGTGTGTGTGTGTTCTTTCCTGTGTGTGTGTGCACCATGATTCAAAATATGCTATAAAACCTCTGTGTCTGAGGCGGGTCTAAAGCTTTTGGGAAGCTGAATGAGATTACCAGCTCTATGCTTAGAGGTTACACAGAGTTCATTCTATCTATAAATCATTGATTTCACCTTTATGCTTTCTATGTAGATGCACAACATCTTTGTGGTAATTCATTTACATTAAAGAAGATATTTTACTGTAACAGATGACAGTCATTTTGGCCGCACTGGCCTGTGATGTGAGCTATCTATGATGCAAGCAGCAAAAAATGACCCTCCTGCTCCAGCACATTCCATGTTGATTTTGGATGTCCTTGACTCAGAATCCGTTCCAGAAATAATATGCTTTAAATGTTCTATTTTATGGAATGCATAAAGCCATAGTCCAACTACAAATTAGTACGCTGAAACTCTTACTGTATAACAGGGCCCATAAAACTGGGCTTCCAGGCGCAAGGGCCCACAGCGGCTGCGAGAGCTGGAAGCAGCCGAGGCCACGTCTCTTGGACACACGCCGTCCCCGAGTCAGTGTCGCCCTTTCCCTCACCTCATCTCTCTGTTCGGAAAATCGCACAGCTTGTTTACTGACACTAAACCACCGCCAACTTTTTTTTTTTTTTTTTTTACACAGACCATAGACCATAGAGATAACATAATAATGGTGATTTCATAATTAACCTAATTTGCATGTATGTACATGAGTATGAACTTTAGAAGAATATTGAGATGGGTATACTCCATCGTTATCTTAAGATTAGATCTCAAACTCCATTGCATCATGGGTACAGATGGCACATAGCACAGTTTACTAGTGAGTGCATGTGAAGAGATATGTCAGTTGCTGTGCAGAACAGAGCAACTCTCACTGTTATGCTGCTGACAATGATGAGTGAATCAGAATTTCACTGTTACATTCGTACAGGGAACAGAAACCAATTATATTTTATGTAATTTATTTTATTGTAAGCCCATGTGCATAAAAGAGACAGAGATGGAGGAAGAGAGGAAGAACTGTGTGTGCTTGTGTGTCTGTGTCTGTCTGTATGTGTGTGTGTGTGTGTGTGTGTGTGTGTGTGTCACGCTGGAACATGTTTTTCCTGTATTTACTCTGCACTCTCAGAGATAGTGATACATGTGTAAACTGTTTACCAGAGCCACCCCTCTTCCTCTTAAGAATAATATGGGGGGGGGGCGCTCCTCCTTCCTGCCCAAAGCATAATTCACAAACAACAGCCCCCTGCTCGTGTGTCAGCATCTATTTACAGACGGGGACACATGCACAAATAAACATGCTTGTGCAATGTAACCGACAGCTTGGGCCTTCGCTATCTCCCCTCCTGTGTCATACCAACCTGGCTCCTGATGGTCTTTCCACACCACTTAGTCCACCATGATACAGTGGCAGTGGCTCCAAAGCCGATTGTTTCCGGTATTATCCTAATCTGTGCGCATCTGCGGCGTCAGAGAAAAGGGGCCCTAACCTGCTGGCTGAATTCGGTCTCTGAAAACACTTTATGAGGGATTTCCTCCCCATTTGACTCTTTGTTTTGAGGTTATCTCTGCTGCGCATTTGTCACAATTGTTTGTTTCTAGTCCTGCTGTTTGGAATGAGAGATGCACCCAATCATGGGCTCTTGCCATGTCTCTCTCTCTCTCACACACACACAGACACAGACACACACACACCCACACACACAGACTAATCCCATACATTCACATGTACAAATATATGCACACACTCTTTATATGTCATGTGCAAAACACATTTGGATGTTGAGAATGCCAAATGAGAACAGAGGCTTGTGCAGCTTATGTCTCTGGCTTGTGTTGCTTGCTTACAGCTGCCCCACTTTGGCAAGCCTGCAAAGTGTCTGTGTGATGACCACCGCTCACCTGCACAGGCTTTCCACAATGGCTGACACAAGCTTGTCACTTCAACCGAGGCCAGGGCAGGCAGAAAAAACACATTCCTTTAAGCATGAAAAAGACCTCAAGAATCAGAGGAGACGGGAAAGAATTAGTGTTAGCACTTGATGTGCACCGCTACAAATACAATTTACTGCCTCTTGGCGTTTGACACACTGTAACAACCAGAAACTGATGTAGTATTAATATAAAACAGACTTCTGGGGGGCAACAAAGGCTTCTTCACAAGTTCATTGGTGACTATGAACACCCTTCTGAGCAGTGTGGAGAGATTATTTTGACATACAGTGATGACCACTGTCAGATTACTTTTTTAAGGCTAACTTTTTTTGGAAAAAGACAAATTGGCCTCAGACCAACAACCCCCCTCCCACTCCCACTCCCTACTCCACCCTGCACCCCCATGGACACAAA
>NC_063190.1:20585076-20717576 GCF_017589495.1 Alosa alosa | reverse complement strand
CCCGTGCGAAAGCCACTTACAAGTCTGGAGGTAAAATACATTAACATCATTCACAAGTCACATGAAAATATCACCAGAAATCACGTACATTTGGAGCTTGAAAAGTTAGAGTCTATATCAGCAAACACTCGTCACCCATAGCCACGCTCAAAAGGAGATGAGCTATTAGCTAATGTCACACCTCATGTTGTTCATTCGACCCTGTGAGACACCAGAATGCCCCTGGTGGAGTGGACGCCGTGCCACAGCATCATGAGTCTAAGGAGAAGGCTCCCCAGCGGTTCCTGGGAGAGTACTACCCGACGAGCCACGACTAGGGAGAAGGAGGGAAGCGACAGGATGGGCCCTGGAGTCTGGCAGAGAGGCTTAAGAACCAGGGCAGACATCTTGATAATAACAATAAAGCGCCCCCCCCCTCGTAAACATACATAAACACACGACACTGGAGCACATCCCCCTGCCCCTCGTGCTAATAACAATGGCCGAACAAACGGACTGGACTGCATGGGGGCATCACGGAAACACAACTCTCACCGATGATCAAAACAGAACAGGTTCCCCCCAAAAAAAATGCCAGCTGCGTTCAAACAAGTTCTTAAGAACGCATATTTTATGGCCATTTAGAAGTGAAAAGATCAAAGGGGGGACAAATGTAGCCGAGCAAATGGACACAGAGAATTATAGACTGAAGGTCACACACAGATCTGTAATCTCTTTTAATGATTCCCAGAAAGGTATTTTAAAAAGAGAGAGAGACAGAGAGAATAAAGAGCAAAACCCTGGGACATCTTTACGAAGACAAGCAGCTGTTTAAACATTTCCCTGATAGTGAAATTGGCTCAATTTATACAAAGTGGACTTCAAAGGGTATGAATGAGCGGAGTTGTATTTACATAGCTCTTCGGGATGAAGTTCCCCCATTCAGAAGGGCCCACAGCCCATTAATGGGGAGTTATAAAATACATCCATGTCTACATCCCTCGGTTTTATCTGAAGGGTGGACACTGATAGCCGAAACTATGTCGCTACATCACTTAACTTCAGCCAATCCATGGGGGATTTGCTGAGTCCGGCAGTTCTATCAGCTCTTACTAATGTGTTCACGTCAGAAGTGACGTGCATCCAAAACGAGTAGCCTACATTCACTCAACTATAACAGATGGGTAAAGCACTGTTGTCCCAACAGGAATGTTTGACGATTGGTCAATTAAAAATGTATGAATCGGCCCCGGCCATGGCGCGACCGGCTGGGACAACTGCACCGTACACCAGCGACCGGGGTTCGATTCCCGCCCTGTGGTCCTTTCTGGATCCTACCCTGACTCTCTCTCCCACTCGCTTCCTGTCTTTATCCACTATCCTCTCATTAAAGGCATAAAAAAAGCCCAAAAATATATACTTAAAAAAAAAAGTATGAATCCAAGAAATGTACGAATCTGCTTGTGTCCAAGTATTTACTCCAATACAAGAATTTACTGACTGACCAGCATTGATTTCAAGTATTTCGGCTGAAGTCTCCACTATGTCCAGTCCTCTCTGTGGGTTCCAGTACCAGGGCATGAGAAAAGTCATGCCTGTTTCTTAACCAGTCCAAACATGAATAGATAAACACTTTGTTTTATGTCCTTTCACACGGCCCTGAAAAAAAAAAACATACTAAGAATGGAATGAATGGAAAGATCATAAATATGTACTTGTATGTTTTTACATGTGAAGCAAAATTTAAGTTGTTAAAAAGTAGTAATTAAATATGAAATAAATAGGAAAGCTGACAGATATAAGTAAGCAATGTTATATATAAAAAAAAAACAGATATGTCAAATATTACTGTTATTAAAAACAGATCAAAACTACACTGCATGACAAAAAATATCACAGCATTACTTGTCAGCTAAATTTAGTAGCTCAAAAAATGCAAACAGATCCCTGTGTCCGCGGTGAACCACTTTCTACACAGTTTGTTCCAGCAGCAGTGTGTATGTATGCTTTTGTGCATGTGCTATGCTCCGCATCAGATAGATTGGAAGTCAGAATTCAGCAGCATTTAGTCGCAATTTATAAAAATGTAATTAATAAGATAAAACCAAAGTTTGTTATTATTATTATTATTTTAGTTGTTATTACTTGCTTATACTTATACTTACTATACTTATTATTATTGTCAATGTCGTTGTTGTTGTTGTTGTTGTTATTTTCCTCCTCTCCCACTCAACAGGCAGACTACTTGGTCTATAGTGTGCAACCAGGGTTCTCTGAGCACACAAACCTATAGCACCTCACAAAGGCCATGATAAGAACTGCATCTGTTGACACTTGTATAGTCCCAAAGTGCAAAGAGCATAAATCTTTGCCAGTCTTTCAGTTACAGTGCCGTACAGAAAGAAACTATAATGTTACATTTTTATTGGTCTTTATTTATTTGTTGGATTTAATGCAATAAGGGTCAGCCGAGCAATACGAAAGGAGAAAGAAGAAAGCAATGGAACCGCTGGTGAAAAATCTCAAAAGACAAAGGAAAACAAAACAAATAAACATAAACTCCTATCATATGTCTGTGATTTGCCTTTGGCTGTGAAAAAAAAGGTCTGAAATGAGTCACTGGTGAAATGTGTGTGCGTGTGTGTGTGTGTGTGTGTGTGTGTGTGTGTGTGTGTGTGTGTGTGTGTGTGTGTGTGTGTGTGTGTGCTGGAGAGAGAGCAAGCGAGTATCTGTGTGTGTGTATGTGTGTGGAAGAGAGAGAGTTAGAGAGAGAGTATCTGTGTGTGTGTGTGTGTGTGTGTGTGTGTGTGTGTGTGTGTGTGGTGCGTGTGTGCATGCATGTGTGTGTGTAGTGTGTTTGGCTCCCATCTAGCAGAAGAAGGGGAGAGAATGAAACCCAGCTCTTTGGCTCCGGGGCTCTGTCCTGTGCATGTGATTTCAGTAAGCATCAGCCATCACATTTATCTGCTAGCCACCAGGCCTGCCCTGCCTGTGTCACGCAACGTACACAGGCTCACCAGGACCCAGACAGGTTAGAGGACCAGGGCGAGAGGTCAGCACAACACCCATTTGCAATCATGTCATAATACATCACAGATTATTCTCAAATGCATTTGGTGCTTTAGACCAGGCAAGGAGAACATGGAACATTACTAGCATTATTATTCTAAAAGAATGGAAAGCTTACAGAAAATATAATGTTTTTACCAACAACATGATTAACTATTCTTAGTTGGAAAAGGTACACAAACATGTTTGTGTCAGTGTGTAATAGTGTTCATTTAAATACATAGATGTGTTCAAGTTTTCGGCGAGATCCACATTCCCATGTTTAGATACTATATAAAAAAAACTACTTTAGCTTTCTATAACTCACCTTAAGTATGACAAATAAAACAACTTTAGGATACTCTGTGTTTATGCAAATGCCATTTGATTCAAACCATTTGGCAACTTCTGGGTTTGTAAGAGCTTCAGACTTGTCAATTGGGGGGACATTTGAAACTTAAACCACCTCTTTTGTGTTGGAACCTCTGAACAGACACTCACGCAAAGACTCACATTCTGGCAAGTGATTTGTGGGAAGTGTCAGGTTTTATTTTGGAAAGTAATGAATAAATAAACACGAAGACATCGTGTTTGAATTATCCAGCCGTTACATCCTCTCCGAGAGGATGGTGTGTGTGGTTTCTCTTCTCATTCCGTCCCAAAACGAGACCATATATCTATACATGTGCTACTTATAAAATGTAGCTGAAATGCTATTTTTATACTTATAAGTAGAAGCACTGGCCTCGTGAATTTTGTGAGAAAATAGGAAATGTGTGTGGTGACTGTTCTCTCTTAAGGCATAACCCATGCTATACTGTTTCCCCTTAAAAGGATTTGTAAATGAAACATTTAAGTTTGCGAGTAATACTGTCAATTTGCATTACAACCACATAGACAGATATCATCACATGTCCCCCAAAATGCCCCAAACCCAATTTTTCATCTCACTTGTTAACAGTGCAGCTGCAAGAAGAGACTAACTAACATTAAAAAAGAAGGGTTTGGGTAATGTGAACTGAGTATCAAACTGCTGTTATACAATGATGATTTTGATGGGAAAGTTATCATCTAGTATTTAAGGTCTCCTCTGCACTGTAGCTTGACAGTTATTCTCTTTCTGTAAGTTGCTTTGGACAAAAGCGTCTGCTAAATTAATACATGTAAGATTGCTTTCTCAAAGGGTAAATGCTGCAGAGAGATTTACTATTCAAATGCTACATGTTCTATTGCTGTGTTCTCTTTTATGGACAATGAAGACATGTGTGTGTGTGTGTGTGTGTGTGTGTGTGTGTGTGTGTGTGTGTGTGTGTGTGTGTGTGTGTGTGTGTGTGTGTGTGTGTACTGATTTCTCATTCTCAATGGACATTATCACTTTTCAATTACTTCTTTAAACATGCATGCCAATGCCAGAGTGAATGACAAGAGGAGAACACAAGCGTTAACTGATACCCCACCATTGTCTAACTATAACAGATTAATATTATTCCCTCGTTATTTTCACATAAAACACACAAAAGGGTCAGCCTGGGGGCTTTGACGTTTAGGTTCTCAGTGGCACTGACAGGCCAGTATTTTGGCTCACTCTACCTGTCAGAGTGAGCCAAAGACAGCACATCTCAACACTCCGTGCCAAGGCGCTCTTGAGACAGTGCTGCTTCTTCTCCGGCCGCTAAAGCACCCGAGATAAAAATCAGCCCAGAAATGTCAGCCATGCAGCTCAGACAAAGGGGAGACACAGGGGGAGGCGGTCAGGGAGGGGGGCCTGGTGGGTGTAGTGGGGGGGGGGGGTCATTATTGTCCCAATTTCAGACGATGCACCGTAAAAAGGCACGCACGTCTTAGTCTCCTGGGACTGTCTTTCCTGCACTGATCACTTTGGTGTGTCACGCTGCCCCAGACCTGCTGGCCTCGCACCGGTCAGACGCTCCCAGGCGTCATGAGTAGCGGCACTGTTCGTCCACGTTCCAGACTTGAAGAAATAATTGGCCGGCCAATGACAGCTAATGGCTCTGCCTCTGACCCTTGACTGTCACATTCCACCCTGACTGTTACTCGGTTTTCTGAGGCACTTGCACACGTCTTTGATTAAAGTGAAAGGTATGCGCGAGGGGCTCTTATAAAGAGGACGCCAACAAAGACCTCATACACACTTATCCAGCAAGTCCGGCGAGGTCTGAGAATGAATGCCATTAGTGACTCAGTACTTTTAGAACAGTGAAGCATGCACACAAACACATACACACACACACACACACACACACACACACATACACACTCACTCACAGATACACACAAGCACATAATATGTGTATGTTTGTGCTTGTGTGTATCTGTATCATATTATGCACACATTCTATCTATCTCTCTGTCACACACAATATTCACACAACACAGACCTGCAAAAACATGCACATACAATCTTTCTCTTTCCCTCTGTCACACACACACACACACACACACACACACACACACACACACAAACACACAGAAAGACCAACTGCCCACCCACCTCCTCAAAAGTCAGACATGCAACATCTCCAAAGTAAACAAGCGCGGCGTGTAGCCAGCAGGCTTTGCTTACCTGTATAAGGGGTCAGTGCCTGCGGCCTCAAACAAGAGGCAGAACAAGCAGAGTCAGGCTGCCGGCGGAGATAAGGCCGCTTGCTCGGCCTCGCTATCAGCTCGGCAGCTTGCAGCAGCACAGATAACCCTGCTTCCCTCTCGCCCTCCCCTGCCGCTACAGGTCACCTCTCCCACTGTTTGCCGAGCAACATCAAAGGCTGCTGCACTACCAGCTTGTGAAAGAAAGATGGAGAGCAAATGAGAGAGAGAGAGAGAAAGAGAGAGAGAGATGAGGAAAAAACAACTTTCCAGCATTCTTGTGACTGAAAAATGACACAGATCCCATCAAGCAACTAGTCCATAGCTGTTGCCTCGATAGGTGGCCTGTGTGGGCTTGTAACAAGTCCAGCTCGCCTCGCATCGTGCCTGTAGGTGTTTTACGGAGTAATTACTCCTGGCTAACGACAGGGCAACACTTGGGTGAGGTTGTAAACAGCAGGGGGGTCGTAAAGGACATGTGTCCACTGGAAGTGTGAGCTTAGTGGTGCGGCTTGGCAGCACTGCCACCCACAAGGGCAGCCATCTCTCTCTCTCTCTCTCTCTCTCTCTTTCCATCTCTTTCTCTCTCTGTGTTTCCCTTTTTCTGTGCTGCTGTCTCTCTACCTCTCTCAAACATCCTCATATATACACACATGCACACATATACCACCCAAACACATTCACTCCTGCCATATCTGTCTTTCACTCACACACACACGTGCGCATACAGACAAACAGACACACACAGGACTGGTGCCGACAGGCTGTAGTCTCTCTCATGTGAACCTCTGGCACAGATGCAGGTCAAGTGAAGTTACATGTCGGGGGTACATGATTTTGTGGTGTAAAATGAAGTGACTTCTGTAAAAAA
The DNA here is from genome assembly GCF_017589495.1 of Alosa alosa. Lineage (NCBI taxonomy): Eukaryota > Metazoa > Chordata > Actinopteri > Clupeiformes > Clupeidae > Alosa > Alosa alosa. The sequence continues at coordinate 20,711,074 of NC_063190.1, read as the reverse complement.
CATCCTCTAGCTTTAAAATGCTAAATGTGTTGATGCATGTGTACTTATGGATGTGTGTGTGTGTGTGTGTGTGTGTGTGTGTGTGTGTGTGTGTGTGTGTGCATCAGTGTTCGTCAGAATGTGTGTTTGTCAGAATTTGTGTGTGCGTGTGTGTGTGCGTGTGTGTGCATGTGTGTGTGCGCACGCACGAGTGTGTTTGTGTGTGAATGTAGTGGGAGTACATATGCAGTCATGGGGTGGAAAGTAACATCGACAAGACCCCAGTCAGTCACGTCTACTTCACCTTCAATATAAATATTTGGATGAGGCTTGAACAGAACATAGTCTAAATCTCATGAATACTTTATTCCTTGTATCTTCATGCTGTGGCACCTTCAAATGAACACAGAGACTCCCCTTCTGAGTGTCAATTGTTCCTCGCACAATGACAACGGCCATCTGTTATTGTAGAAGCTTCCTAGAGAGAAATGGTCACCTATTTACTTTGAGCATAAATATTTCTACAGTGGTGAATGCCGCAGAGATAAAAATAGATAAATATCACAATCTGCAGAGTAATGTGTTTATTTTGGAATCGGGACAAGGATATAATATCCTTCCTGGCTCTCCAGACTCTTCAAGCCCTTGAATGAAATGCATCACGCTTTTGCATGCAAACATTGCTGAACCTAAAACAGATGATTGTTGTAACGTTTTGCATTTTTTTCCCTGTTTGAAGTTCTTCTGACAGTACATACCATTTAACATCATGCCTCATCAATCTCCATTTAAAACTGACTAACTGTTAATCACGACCCAAAAAGATTCCCAAGCGCATGTGTGACTGCACTGTGTATGTAAGACTGTGTACGCTGGTGTCAAGCTGTTTATCCGTGTGGCCCGTCATGTGTTTGTACTCTTGTATGTGTTCCTGGGAGCAGTCTAGACCCAGGACCCAGAGTGGCATACCAGTCCCTGACTCAGACACTTAGCAGACCTTAGCGTGGACAGCACTGCCCCCATGCCCTAGTCCCAGCTACTGTTCGATCTCATCAAAACTAAGGTTATAATGGTGGTGAGAGCAAATCTCCAGTTTACCGGATGTTACCGGAAGGCTTTATAAACAAAAAAAATGTATGTGAAATAAAGGAAAGAAGATGGGCCGATGTGGTAGACTGATGATTCTATTACAATGAGCCTATTGCAGAACACATTGAAACTGCACTGTACAGATTGAATTGGTACTTAGTTAGCAATATGCTATAAATTGCATTCACCAGTTAGCAGGGTAAAACACAATTTTATATTAGAATTTCTGACATTATATGATTTAATAAAGTGGAGGAGAAATTTCTTTTATTATTTTTTCTTCTGTTTTGGCTCTGCCCCACCAGCCTTTTCAACTGTCCTAGAGAAGCTACTGTCTTTCCAACGAGAGAGTCAATTTAACGTGTTTTCAGCACAAACCTCATAGCTTATTCAGTTAAAAGTAAAACCACGACCCCATAATTTGTTATCACATTTTCATCTGTCCACTGCAGTATAGAGGGATCCTTTAGTCTTTATGAAAAGAGTCATTTGACCATTCATTTCCTCCTCACTTTGATCACACAACTCCCATCTTTAGAAACATGAATGGGAAATAATTTGCAACTGTACAGCTGTAGATACTTTACCCCCAACAGCCTTCCGGGAAAAGTGTCCGGTTTCTAATTCATGACTCAGTCTCTCACAAATCAATTAAACTTAGAAAAATAAATGTGGGAAGAAGGAAATCCCCAGAATGACTTCTCTCCCATGTTCAAGTTGCTCACCCAATGCGAAATATGTAGAACACCATTGAAACTCAGTCCAATAAGTGACTAAAAATCTCCTCATGAAAACCCAGGGATCTTCCATTGTGTGTTGGGCCAGTCACTTTTCTTGACAGTGTTTACAATACACAGAGGGAGACAGAGAGTGTGTGGATGAAAGGCCTTTTTGGAGAATGATGATTTTCAGTTATCGTTTAGCAGTCACAGTAAACAACGGAGTGCCGGGTGGCCCCACAAAACCAAAACAAGACCAGAAGACTTGCATTTGCTCAAGACCTGTTATGAAACATGGATGCCACCAAGAGGAAAATTCAGCGGTGTGTTACAGAAATCATAATTAATACAAAGATCTTCTGGAAATGTTGTGATCTTTCAAGTTTATGCAATTTGGCTCTTTCCTTTGAAGTTGTCTGATGTTATGTTGCTGTAGTATATAAATTGCATTTATAATCTGAAACCCGGAATGTTCCTAGCCTGCTTGTGAACACTATATTGCTACAGATCAGACACACAAGGCTTTCAATCACAGTTAAGTTATGCCATATTTGCAGATGCAATACACTGGGCTAAAACTGTTTAGGATAGGTAATTTCTGATGGTGAACTGGATTTACTGATCATGAGTATGTTACGTCTGTGAAAGTTACCTGTTTTGACCTTGTGAAAAATACATGAATTATAAATGTATGATATCAAAGTGTTATACAGGTGTTATAACAGACTTTTAGAGCAGTGATATATTCAGCAGAGGTGGCACATGTTGATGTGAAAAGAGTCTTATGTGCAGCACCTCACCTGCATATGTAAACAGTCTTTTGTTTTTTAAAACAGTTTTAAAGTGCCTGAGAGTTGGTGTAATTCTTCATTTGGCCTCATTTGGACCAACCACACACAAGCTCAGTGACTCACACAGAAACTCCAGACGGATGACTCAGCCTGCAAAAATAATTATCTGTCCTGTCTGAGCGGTTCCTGTGAGTAACCCAAGCAGCTCTCCCCCACAAACACATGCCAACTAGCGGTGGGTAGACTCAGGGTGGCACTAACAGGCACCCGGAGCCAGCTGGAAACCCTGTGCAGCATTTTGCGGCAGTCAATGGTGTGTGAAGTGGAATACTACTTTCAAAGCATTGTCACTCACTGTTTTTAGGAGTACACCACATCCTGATATGGTTAAACTCAAAACAGATCGGATTGAATTGAATTGATGTGCACATAGTGTAGTTTCACTGGGAGGAGTGGTAGCTAAAGCGGAAAGTGGCTGTTGTCTAAAACTGGTGCACATGCACGTACATCCATTATTTTCATGTAGTATATTCTAGATTTGGAGTGACAGAGTTTGAAAGGAGCAGGACAAAGGAAAAACCGCAAAGTCATTTGAAATCAAATCTTACCCTATTTGTTTCTGTTTTCGGAAAAAGTGCCCCGTCATAACCACAGCTGAATAAGTCTCAGCTGTGACACAATGTGAGCTTTTGGCACAGTGCTATACTCACCTCTCAACACTCTTTTTTTACCAAAGTTGTGGCTCTGATGGGGAGGATATCTGTAGGGTCTTTGTACGTTGCAATTTGTTTATTTGTATGAAAATGTTTTCAGTACATCCAATAAACAGGGCCTGGCCAGGGGAGTAGACGCGAAACGTGTTGAATCAACAGATCGGAGTCCTGGTGCCACCCTGAGGGAACGCTGTTGTCAAAGATGAAACCCTAGACAAAATACTCCCGCTCCTCCCATACAAACAACTCCAGCACAAGTCGTGCTATTGCTTACTCCGGGGAAAAATCTCTCCCTGTCACATAAGGTCAGTAACAATGGAGCTTCCAGCTTTGTGAGGTTTTCCTGAACAGAGTTTCACTAACGTTCACTAACGGAAAGAGATGAGACAAAGTCCATTAAAAGCAGCTAAAAGTCTGTGGGGTTCCTGACAATGCTTAATCAATAATAAGGAGTTAAGGGCTTAAGTTGAACTGAAACTATTTCACTTGCTATCCCTGCAGCCAGAGCTCCTCAGTAAACCCCTGGGAGCCACGTAAGAGAAATTCCTGAGTTTTTATCAGATAAAAGCTGGTGAGGAATGATGATGTCAAAGCCATATGGCGTTGAAAGGTAGCCCACTGCAAACAACACATCCTCAATACACAACATCACATAGAGGTATGGATTTGTAAAATTTGCTTAGAGTATAACATTGATAAGAGGCATGGACAGTAAGCAGATGAACGGAAATTACAACAGATACTTCTAATAGTATAATTAAACTATTAACAAATACATATAACTGATATAATTGATATTCAAATGATTACAACTCCATATGTATAAGGTATGTAAAAATGAGACCAACAATTTAAGAAATGATCAGCCTGAGATTTTATCCTGATGTACAATGTACATTCCTTGGTTGTTGCTATGTAATCAATATCATATAAACATATTTGAGGCATTATATTATATTATATTATATTATATTATATTATATTATATTAAGGATAACCTACTGTTATCCCTGCCACTTTTAAGCCTCCATTTTTTTCTCCTTACATAAAGGGGTAAACCTTAATGCACATGGTAGGTGACAACCACTTTACTGAAGAATGTCAAAGAGATTTGCATCTTGGCCCATTAAATCATCCAGAGCAGGTAATGCCGCCGTCTGGTTTCTCCTCATCTCCTTTTGTTCCTCTGGTGCCAAACAATTTCATAACTCACAACAATTATCATGGAGGCTTTTAGAATTACGTTGAAACAAATGAGGTGATAACAGCGCTTGTCTCATTATTTCTGATGGGATCTGACGCAGAGAGGGGGGCTCGGAGCGTTTGAAGTGGCCCGCGCCCCAGTCGTTATCTGAAACTAGCCGCACTTGCAGACTGCTCACCATGGGGCAGCGGGGGATGGCGGCAGCAGGCTCAGTCCAGGCTTCTGAAGACCATTCCCAGAGATTAACAGAGTTGTGATCCAGCAAAGCAAAACAAAACAATGAGCACATGTGTCTCGTTGAAAGTGGAGTTAGAAATTAGTATTTTGTGAAATAAGTATGATTGCAGAAAATAAACGTTTCTATTTACTATTTTTACTGAAAACTTTGTATTTTCAATGTCTATTGGATTGTAGGAACATATTTTCGTTTTCATAATGGATGCACAAATTCAAGCTATTTGGAGGAAGAACTGTACAAAGTAACTAAACTAAAGTGAGTTTGAGAATACTGGATTTGTGAAACACAAGGCTATACTGCCCCCCAGAGACTCTTGTTGAGTTGTAGCCTCTCGATTCATCCACTCACTGCTGTTCAAGATATTTACTCTCTGTCTCCTCATCAAAATGATCACCCCATTATATTTAAACATTTAGTAAACATTTTCCATCAGGCAGAATAATATTATGATACTGTGAGATTTGATATTTTTTTTGCCACCGGCTACTCAGATGTGTATTCTATGCGAAACTGTAAAATTCCGAGCATAAACTATTTATAATATTTATCTGGGGGAAAAATAATGGATATTTATATATGCACAGTATGCTGCTCTTATGTCTGTGTGTAGGGGCAGGAGAAGAATAGAAAGAGAGAGGAGAGAGAGAGAGAGAGAGAGAGAGAGAGAACTGAAAGAGAGAGGGAGACTGAAATACAAGGAAGTGATTGACACAAGTACATTCTTGAATATCTAATGATGAACCAATTTGTATTTCAAAAGTGCTCGCACAATTTGACTGCATTCGAGGATTCGGAAGGATGTCCTCCTCACGGAGCAGACGCACTCTGATGGTTTCCCCCCTCGACCACTCCAGCAAGCAAACCAGCTCGATGAATACAATGCTACTTTGTCCTGCGCGAGTAATGTGTCAAAACACACAGAGAGAGCAAAGAGACACACACACGGAGACTGTGTGTATATCAAAGCAGTCACTAGGAAGATGGAGCCTGAGGTCAGACAGTTGCTACAGAGGGGCCATTGCTTGGGAGGAACAAACAACACAAAGTGCATTCACGGCCCTGATAGCCCTTTGTGAAAGATGAGCTGAGAGAACAACAGTGCTCTGCTGTTGTGTGTAAACAAGTATCCCATAAAGAACCCTCCGAACCACACGCAGTTCATGGGTTCCACATTTGTTGGAGAGCTACCACAAGTGAGGATATATGCCAAAATACAGCATGTGGTTCGGGTGTTGGTAAAGAGTTGGTTCTTATGGGTGATCCAGTTTTAAAGTAGCGTGGAGGCTGGCCAAAGAAGAGTGTCGAGATAGTGGTGAATTATACGGCCAGATAGTGGAGAGCACGGGGGTAAAGCGAGGCTGAAAACATGGTTCATCATGAGCCATGACATCAGTGGTCCTGCAGAGTCTGGTTCTTAAGAGATACCATCATTCTGGAAACACGTCATAAATCCAGAGAGGTTTGGACATGCAGACGTGAAGCTCTTTTAAGACCGTTCAGACTGGCATTACTGCAAGAGTTACTCTGGGAAACAGTTATTTGGCTAACTTGGATTTCAAATGCCATTTATAATTTTGACTCCCTCATTGTCAATACTAGTGCACAAACAGGTGTTTTAAACATAACATTTGCACTGAACAACCTGTTGTATAAGGAAGTTGATGCAAGGGGAAATGGACAGGGATGGATTCATTGTTGATATTTTATGGCTCCAGTGGCGAACTACATAAACAAACATGTGCGTTCCAAAGGCATTTCCGGTGGCATATAAAACAACGTTGAGCTAATGGTAACTTGGGGGCAAAAAAGTTTTAAAGTCGAGCATTATGCTCAAGTCTGATTAATTTTCATTTTAAAGTATCTGTGTTGGTTTTGAATGTTTCAATCAAAAACCCCTTTAGGAACAGATTGAAAGGGTCTACATAAATGAGAGTTTCTTTCTCAGTACCATGGAATCAAGATTATGCAAAATAATCTGAACCCAAGTGGATTCTTACTTGGTACAATTAGTCTCTCAGTCAATCAATCAGATCAATATCTTTTTTTTCTACAAAGACAATTTAGGGAAATGCAAAAGCACCAAAGTCATTAGACTAAAACCCTTTCCCCCACACAGATAGTGTGTGTGTGTGTGTGTGTGTGTGTGTGTGTGTGTGTGTGTGTGTGTGTGTGTGTGTGGGGGTCTCCGTTATACACACTCTGACATGTTGCACCTGCAGCATTGTCGCCTTCACTGCACCTCTTACTATCACAATACTCTCTCTCTCTCTTTCCCTTTTTCTGTCTCCTTATCCTTCTTTCCCTCTCTTGCTCTGTTTTTTTGCATAATGGTCCCAGCTATCTAACCATAGCCCCTGATTCCCCTCACCTCCAGCCAAACCCCTCACACGCACAGACACACGCTACTTTGAGGATGACCCCACACATCACAGGGGTCATGTAGATAACCCCCCTGCTCTGCACACACACACACACACACACACACAGACACAAACACACGCCCTGGGATAGGTCTGGGCGTGGACAGAGGAGCCAGTGCTGTCTGTTCCTAATGGTTTCACGTCTGACCGCCACCCCGTCGCATGGCATCTGCACACACTGTGGCCGTCGTCCAGGAGGTGCAGCTGAGGGGAGTGAGAGGTGCACTCAGAGTTTAAGTGTGCCCAAGAGCACGCCGTCTGACAGGAAGTCCAACGAAAGAGGGGGAAAAGGAGATAGATAGATAGAGACAGACAGACAGACAGATAGACAGAAAGACAGACAGGCAGGCATAAAGACAGACACAGGCAGGCAGTTAGACAGACAGAAAGACAGACTGGCAGACAGGCAGGCATAAAGACAGACACAGGCAGGCAGTTAGATAGACAGAAAGACAGACTGGCAGGCATAAAGACAGACACAGGCAGGCAGGCAGACAGACAGAAAGACAGACAGGCAGACATGTACAGAGAGTGAAACGGGTGTAAATATAGGCAAAGTGCTATGATTTATGTAAAATGTTGCAACAAAATATATACAGACAGCCAGATTATTACCCAATTATCCATTTGGTTTATTCACCCACAATGCCATGGTAAAGTGCTGTGAAGACTTTATGGACAACTATATATAACTGATCCAAGCAGTGATGTCAACAGTAATAACAAAACTCTGTTTTTTAGAGTGAGGAAAATTTATCAAAGTTCAATTTTAGATTTCTATGATAATCCCTTTGCAAATAAAATCTACAGATGAAAGGCCAATATTAAATACTCAAGCCGAAGTCTTGATATGATGCATTATTGCTCCAAAACGTTTGCGAAATAAAATCCAGACCCCCACATGGACAAAACAATTACAGAAAATTGCTGCAATTTCTTAAGACGGGGACAGTTATATTAGTTACAAAAAAAGTAATTGAAACAAACCAGATCCTTTTATTACGGTTTGTCGAGACAATGTTGTCCTGTCGCGAATGCTGTCGTTCCCTTTGAAAAGGAATTAGTGTTGAACCACGTCTAAGGACTAATCCTATTACACTGGAGACTGGGGTCTTGCCATCCACAGGCAGGGGTCAAACTACCAATGCCTCCTTCCTCACTGTGACAATGAGGCAGGGAATAACCTAACCAGGCAGGCAGTGTCACATGTCATGCTCTCCAGGTCATTATTGTGGCTATGCCCTTCGCCCCCATTCCTACAGTGAGAGGGCATTCATGTTGAATTATTGTGTATGTTTGTCAGGGAGAGGGGTGTGGTTCTAGTGGTTTTAAGATAGCAGGATAATTCTAGTAACTAATGACTTGAATGAATGAGATTGGTAATGGTACTGCTGCCATTCTGTACTATTCTCTTCTCTGAGAGTTGAACTGCGAAGCAAATATCAGAAAACAAAATCAAAGAGCTTAGATGATTGTAAGATTACAATATGTGGTTCTGTTGTCCTGTATAGACATTATTCAGAGTAGGGTGGATTTTAAGATGGAATTCAAATTATGGTAAATTATGTTGAGCAAGTCAATGTAAAAGTTCAAAAAACACCATGCTCTCCCTCTTTTATGCAGTGGGTGCAATTTCTAAATGTAATATCTCAAAATCAAAACTCCCTGTTGCTACTCAAGTAAATATTTAAAAAAGAAAAAAAAAAGTTTTGGAACAAAACCTTTTGGATTTTGAAATTATTTGGGAAATAATATAATAATAACAAGAAATATTCATATGGCTAAAATTTGAATATTTTGAATATTTTTGAAAATTCCAACCTCACAGACTGTGTAGAGGAGGACAGCTTTTGCATGGGAAAAGATCACGGCCCCGGCCCTGAGTCAGACTCCTACGCCAGCTCAAGCTACAGTCCCGACTCCGGCTCCAGTCCTGACTCCGACTCCGGCTCCAGTCACGACACCGGCTCCGGTCGCAAGTTCGACTCCGGCTCCGGTCGCCAGTTCGACTCCGGCTCCAGCTCCGGATCTGGCTCCAGCTCCCGCTCCGGATCTGGCTCCTGCTCCGGATCTGGCTCGGGCTCCTGATTCAGCTCCGACTCGGGCTCCTGATCCAGCTCCGACTCAGGCTTCTCCTCTGACCAGTTGTCCATCAGGCCGTCTGCCTGACCCGCCGTCTCTGACCGGCCGTCCACCCGGCCATCCACCTGACCCTCCGTCTCTGATCAGCCGTCCACCCGGCCGCCCACCTGACCCTCCAGCCTTTTGGCCCCTCCGCCCTCTCCCTGTTTGGACCTTTTTTTCTTTGAGGGGGGGTAATGTAAGGGTCCGGTGCCATGTGCTCCTTTTGTTTGTTTTGCCATGTGTTTAGTTTTGCCTGTTCCCCATGTGCTTTGTGTTTACCTGCCTGTCACCTGTCTTTGTCTCCGCCCCATCTCCTTATTTGGTCTGTGCTTCCTGTCTTGTTAGTTTTCCCTCCGTTTCTGTTTCCACACCTGTTCCCCGTTATTGTCTTGTTGGTCTCGTCCAGTCCTCTGTCTTTCTGTTAATTAGTCTGTTAGTTTAATTATGATTTCCACCTGTCTCTTGTTTTACCTTGATCATTGTCCACCTATGCCCTGTGTATGTAAACCCTCTGTCTCCTCTCAGTCTTTGTCAGTTATTAGTCTATGTGGGTTGTGTTACACACAGTTTGTTGAGTTTAGAATAAAGATTCTTGCAATTCCCTTGCCTTGCTGTACTTTGCCCTGTGTTTGGGTCAAGCTCTCCACGTGCAACTGTGACACTAAACTAATCCATCCATCAAAAAATGCTGAAACGTGAAATTACATTTAAAGGTATTGTGACAGCCTTGTCTGGCTCCTCCTCCTGGTGTGCTGCGTCTGTCTCCTACAGGTGAGCTGGGTGCAGGTGTATGGAGTCGCCGGGTTGACCACCACTGCCGCTCCATCTCTCCCACAACGTTTTGGATTTTGTTTTGCTTATTTACTGCACCACATTATACTGATTGCTTACGTTTTTATTTTCCAAATCCAACTGCACTACTGACTTTACTTAACCCATTCTTCATTCATTTAATAGATCTAATACATATATTGCTACTCCGCGTGTGGCCTTTCCCTACTCTGTTACTTTGATCTGAGCCAAGCTTGTAACCGTATCCAATGCAGTTTCGGGTTGTAGGACTCCCCCCTAGTCGCGGAGTATTTATGTTTTACCTTGCCGTTGTATATACTTCTGACGGCTTGGGCCCTTCTCCCCTGGACACCAGCACCTGTGCATTTTTTTCGGAGCCAAAGGAATAGCAACAGGTGAAGACAGTCTCTAAAGAGCCATGTCTGCTGACCAGGTAATGTTTCACGATTGCTGCGAGATGTCACCAGGACACCGAGAGCCAAAATGCAAGGCTGGCTGCCTACAGAGCACTGCCAGCTACATAGTGCCAACTCTCACGCATTGGCCGTGAGACACACACATTTGATTAGTTTCACACACTCACACGCCACACCCCCGATTTCTCACGCTGATGTGTCAACCCGGTCGGTCAGATGCCTGAAAAATGAGTTTAGCCTATCTATAGATCTACCTGTTGAGCCACGCTTATGCTTTCAGAGACGGCGAGAGGGTTCAAGAGCACCCCCTGTCTGTGGAATTTTCTAAATGTTCTCTCATTTACGATGCTACTTCAGAAGCCTTCCCAGGCGCATTCCCCCCGCATTTCCCCGGCTTCAGGTATGCTTTGAGTATTTTTCACGCTGAAGTGTCAACCTGGTAGGTCAAATACCTGGCAGATGAGGTTCAACTAAACTAAACCTATACATATGATATCACACATCAGGTGAACGTGCGGAATCTAAGCTTTCCAATGATATTAGCGCCAAGTTGCTGTGATTGGTTCGAAAATTAACATTGAACCGACGTGCAATTTAGGCTAATCATATTTGCATTTTGCACACAGTGCACACCCATTACTCTCGGTTTAATATTTCACTAACCCTTCACACAACCCGTGGCAAACCCAATATCACAATAAACAGCAAACCGTACCGAATACGAGGATATAAAGCATGCCTCTGTGCAATAAGTGGTTCCTGAGTAATCCGGTTTTGAAATTGCAACACATTTCTACATAGCCTCATTGGGGCGAAATTATAATGTATTCTAATGTAAACTATTTGTCAGTAGGCCTACATACATTTTTGTAAATTGCTCAGCCATAGATTATCCCACTATCATGGTTCTTATATTGTCAGGTTCCAGCCAATCCCATTACAGATAAATGAATATATTTATATTGGCATGCTTCCTAGTGACATTAATGCAAAATATGAAGAAAATCAAATAACGAGACACAAATATTGATATAAAGCCTGACATAAGCCATATGCAAACATTCACATCATGCAGATATGGGTACATCCTGAAAAAGGAATAGCATGTAGGCTATAGGCTATGGCCATTACAATGACCAATATATTATCTTAAATAAAGTAGCACAATAACACAGGTGACCACTTCATAATTTCATGGAGTGCTGAAATGTACACACATTTTTGAACATTTCTGAACTGTGAAATGTAGCATATGTTTTTGTGGTTGTGAACTTATTGCAATATCACCATAACTATTCCACCTGTGTGTGCATGGTTATAATTCTGAAGTGCAAAATAGCTTAGGCTACAGCACAAATATTTCCATAAAAATAAGCAAGTCTGACCTCTGAATTTATTTTGAAAGTGCACCTGATTGATGCATTTAAAAGTTAAAATATACAAACATTTCTTAAATTCTTACAAAACACCCACCCACTTTTTTAAAATTGTTAGTTTGGACCCCCCACTTTTGCCGTTGCGAAAATACCAGTGCTGTTTTCAGCATCTATTTAGTGCTTCATTGTCATTTTCATTGGATTCTCCCATTTGCGCTGCAGAATCGCTCATAAACTTTTTTTTTTTTTTTACACGCATTCTCCCATTCTGCTGTCACACACACAGTGACAAGCGCCAAATCCCCTGCAGTGTTGAAGAGATTAGTCATCCCCCTCACTTTTGATAAGGTAAAAAAAGCCTAGGTACGCCAAATAAATAATAACCTATAGGTTTACGCTTAGGCTATGTAAAACTCCCATTAACAGCATCACGTCACTAACCACAGCTAAGACTGCACAATCTCTATTCACTCTGTTGGATATCTGAAGCCAGTTTGTCTACTTAGATACTGTAAATCCTCAAATTATGGCCGGGGTCTTAAGACAAAGTACAGGCCTTTAGGGGCAGGATTGTATTCGAGACAGCCCTTTATTTCTTTTATTTTGAGACATGCGTTTCTTAGAGTGGCTTACTAGTAGGCCTTCAAAAGCATGACATTTTCGGTTTAGTTTGATATTTAATTTACTTTTGGACTGTTTGATTATATTGTTAAATGTTGGGACTGATGGCCACTGAAATCTGGGGAGGTATTTGATGATCACTATTACGTTTCATGTAGTTGAAAAAGTGTCGGGATTTCAAACAAACCATCCGCTTTCATGCGTTCATTGAACGTCTGCAGTGCTGTAATGGAAACCTTATTGCGTAGCCAAGTAGCCTATTGAGTTATTTTTAAATTATGCATGATTTACTTTTTTATTAATTTCAGTAGGCTGGCTTTTATTTTGTTATATAGAAGTATCTAAATAACCTGTTAAAATGTACCAGAATTCAGGAAATTGCATCTAGTCCAAAAATATTTTCTGGGGGAGGACCCCCATACCCCCCTCTGAAATGTCCCACCCACTTTCACAATGCCTCTGACGCCCATGGTCCTAGTAGTAGGCTAGATCCCTTTGATACCAATGTTCATTTAACTCTGGGACCCTGGTCCCAGGGATGGATTACTGCATCGGCCTTCGGGCCCCAGACCCAGGGGCCCAAGGTGTCAGGGGGCCCTGAAGCCCAAGCCTTTGCATGGAATCATTGCCTCAATATCAACACATCAGGATGTAGGCTATATGAATCTGATTGAATTTAGTATTGGCCATCCCCAAAATGCACCAGAATACAGGAAATCACATCAAACAAATTAACAATGTTCTGGGGGAGGACCCCCAAACCCCCCCTCCCACATATACAACAATAAGTGGGGGTCCCTTAATACATTGATACTTAAGACCCAGGGGCCCTTAATACATTAATACTTAAGACCCAGGGGCCCTTAATACATTGATACTTAAGACCCAGGGGCCCTTAATACATTGATACTTAAGACCCAGGGGCCCGAAAGTTCATAATCCGTCCATGGGGCCCCTGCAACTGTGTTCTGTGCCTTTCTCTTTCTGTTATCTGCAGCGTTAGGGCCTCCTCTCCGATGAGATTGCTATCCGCGGATCAGTGAAGTTACAGGCTATGCCCATGCTTCTGTCACACGTCTGATCATTTGCGGCACAAATGAATGGTAGACTATTATAGAGCCGCTGGCCGAAAAAAAACGTAGCATTTTCCAGATTAGGAAATATTTCTTAATTGTGTGTGATCAAATAAAGAGGCATAGCCTACAATTGGGGGTAGAAATGTGAGCGCTCATTCAATGTCTATGTGCGTCTGCGCAAGTGAAACTGAACCTAATCATAAAGACACCCTCCTCAGCAACTTTTCTGTTCAATCAGCAGAATTGACATTACGATCCACCCGACGTTTCCCTTGTCTGCCCCGTTAAACTTCAGGCTCTCGTGTTTTGCTGAATGATATTTTACTCAGCAGATCACCCTAGAAGATGACCAGAATTACAGTCTCTAGAATTGTAGGTCAGAATGTAAACTGGGCCACAGATGGTAAGCACAATTGCATTAGCTTAAAAGCCTATCTAGTCGAGTAAAACCTAAAACTAGCTTCATTAAAATGCCACAGCCCATACTAATTTTTCTTTTAGAATATAGATATTAAGAGAATAAATCATTATGCAAATACTTTTACTTTTAATACTTAAAGTACATTTAAAAGCAGGTACTTTTTACTTTTACTTAAGTAGGGTTGTCATTGTGGTACTTTTACTTTTACTAAAGGAAATATTTCTCTGTGTATTTGTACTTTTACTGAAGTACTGAGATTCAGTACTTCCTCCACCACTGCTCATCTCCACCCAGGTAGGCACTGGCACTTAACTGTCCTCAGTCCGCTGTAGAGATGGCCTCCATCACACTCCTCCCATGGCTTCCTGCTCCTGTGTTGTATTGATACAGAGATCGGATAGCAGGTCCCCAGGTTGAGGGCCTGCCTGAGCCACAACAGGTTACAGCGCCCATACCATATTAGGTTCCACGTTACCACAGGGCCCCATGGACGGATTATGAACTTTCGGGCCCCTGGGTCTTAAGTATCAATGTATTAAAGGACCCTGGGTCTTAAGTATTAATGTATTAAGGGCCCCTGGGTCTTAAGTATTAATGTATTAAGGGACCCCCACTTATTGTTGTATATGTGGGAGGGGGGGTTTGGGGGTCCTCCCCCAGAAAATGTTTAATTTGTTTGATGTGATTTCCTGTATTCTGGTGCATTTTGGGGATGGCCAATACTAAATTCAATCAGATTCATATAGCCTACATCCTGATTTGTTGATATTGAGGCAATGATTCCATGCAAAGGCTTGGGCTTCAGGGCCCCCTGACCCCTTGGGCCCCTGGGGTCCATCCCTGCAGGGACCGGGGTTTGTGTGCGGCCTGGGTCATTTCCCAGTCCCGCCCTGTCTCTCTCTTCCACTTGCTCCCTGCCACTCTCTCCACTGTCCTGTCAGATTAAAGGCAGAAAAAGCCAGGTAACCAAGAGAGGTGTGGCACATACCCAACTGTAGTGATGAGTTCCGAGACACAGCCTTCATCGGCAGACATACCCTTACATGCCATTAATCTTGTCGCACACACACACTATAGACCCTTTCAATCTGTTCCTAGAGGACTTTCAGTTTAGATTAGATTAGATTAGATTCAACTTTATTGTCGTTGTGCAGTAGCCTAGAAATCTAGACGCGCCCCTAGCGGCAGCAAATTACATTTGCTGCCAGGGCTGGTCTAGCAACTCTCCGTTGGCTTGTGAGCTCCAGAAATCGAAACTTAATCAGGCCTTTGAAATCGTGTATAGAGTCGTTTGGTGGGCTTAACATAATGATTGATGGCAGAGTTGCAACGGTTTGGCTTGAATTCCCTGCTACTTGAAAACAAATATCCTATTAAGGCCCCATTGCGTGCAGAGGGAATTTGAAAGACAACTGATTATCCCGCCCCTCGGACTGAGCACTGCGAACGGTGAGTGCCCAGACCCTACATTTTAATGTGGGTCTGGCTCGCCAGGCTAGTTGTGCAGAGTACAAGTTCAAAGACAACGAAATGCTGTTTGAGTCTAACCAGAACAAACGTTCAAAATCAACATAAGAACATTCAAAATCAACACAAATAAGTTGTAATGGAAATATATCAAAATTCCATTCCATTCCTCCCATTTTTGTTTATCCGCTAGTTACCATCAGATCAATATAGTTTCCAGTGCCACTGGCAATGCCTTAGGAGAGCATGTTTGTTTATGTAGTTGAAACGATCTATACCACAACAATATAGCACAGCACGTACTTTACACGCATACACAGCACTTCACGCTTCATAAAATGCTGTACACCTGGCACGCTCCCAGAGGCCTCAGTAGAACCATCAGGGTTGGGTAGTAACGGATTTCATGTAATCTGGATTACGTAATCAGATTACAAAAACTATAATCAGCCCAGATTATAATAAAAAAATTGTGTAATCAGATTACAGTTACATTTTTGGGGATTACCTGATTACATTTTATCATGCAAACAATGCAACTTTTTTTATGATAGCCTAGCTATCTTTTAATTTGACAAGCTTCGGGTTTGCCGGTTCAATCCCCGACCAGTAGAAAAAAAATGTGGGCGGGGGAAGTGGTTGAGCACTGCTCTCCCATGCCCACATCCACGGCTTGAGTAAGGCACCTAACCCCTCACTGATCCCCGAGCGCCGCTGTAGCAGACAGCTTACTGCTCGGGGTTGGTGTGTGCTTCACCTCACTGTGTGCTCTGTTTACTTCACTAATTCACAGATTGGGAGACCAAATTTCCCTCACGGGATCAAAAGAGTATCTATACTTACTTACTAACTTATTTACTATTGGGGCAGGTCTCTCGGCACACTGCCTGATCTTTTCCTCCTAATCTTAATGTAGCCTTTTGTTTTAGTGTTACTGTTTACTTTGAGAAAGTCACCAGGTCCCCCTGGTTGAAAAACATCTCAAAGGAATAATTTTCTCAGCCCCACAATTGAAATGGACATGGTGTCATTCAATCTCAGGCCATATCCCTGGGTCAAAAAAATCCAGCGAAAGCTAAATTCATTGTCCAGGTGTGCCCTTATAAAGGTTAAGCTGAGTTGTTTGGAGAATAGTGATCCATGATCACATCCATGATGACTAAGTGATCAATTTTGGGATGGGGTGAAAATTTCAACCACCAAAACACCACCCCCAAAGTGGAGAATAGCTATAGAAATGTATTAGTTTTGGGTGTTTTTCCGACAATGGGACCTGGTGACCTCAAAGTAAATGGTAACACTAAAACAAGGGGCTACATTAAGATCAGTTAATTCACACAGGAATCCTTTACTCAGAGCAAAGAGATTTCTTAGATGTAATGAAATAATCAGAATTCTTTAATCAATTCAGTGGTAGTGTCTTTTACTTAAGGGACATATTTATTGAAGTAATCTAAAAGTAATCCTAAAGTAATCAGATTACGTTACATGTTTTTGGTAATCCAACTGATTACGTTACTGATTACAAAAATTGCCCTGTAATTTGTAGTCAGTAATGGAATACATTTCAAAGTAATCTGACCCAACCCTGAGAACCATCCTACAGCTGGCACCACAGCAAAAGGTTATTATCTTTTGGAAGCCATCTTAGGCCTCTGGTTTCTTTGGGAAGGCTAGAGGTCATGGGGGTATGGGCAGCATAATCTAAACCCTCCTATCCCACGTAAACGGTCTCAGATATTAAATATTCATCATTGCAGGCAGGGGAAAGATGTTTGGATTGCACTTAGTTGATAGAGGATAGAGGTAGAAAGGGCACAACATTAATACATGTCAAAATAATGACATCTAAAGACATCTTTGGGTAGTTGCAAAATAAATCAGATTTGCACTTGAAAAGGCTATAACAAAGGACTCAAGTCAAGTGTATTCTATCAAGTAGCCCTATCCTTAGCAGGTCATTGATTTGGTCTGTTGTGATTGACAAACTAAACCCTTAACTCCGGTGATTAGAAAGCACATTTGCACTGATCAATCGCGAGGCAAGTGCTTTGTTAAATAATTGATGATGAGCAATTTACACACACTTTGTTCGGTAGTTCAGCGGCGCCTGGGCCCGGGTTGATGAATGCAGGCGCCAAGCGGTATCGACAGGGGGGCGGGAGACTTAGCCTGATTGAGTTCAGCGGTCCCCATAGACAGCCACAGAGGTGCTCACTATATTAACTCTCAATGAGGCCTCTTGTTTCAGCTGTTACAAGGCCTTAAGGGGAACAGAATGAGTTCAGAATATGGAAAGTCGAGCATGTGATCATACACATCTCACTACAAAGTCCGATGACAATTGTTTTATTTTATGAATGAATGGCTCAAAAAATTGAATGCTATATTATTACCATCTAAGTATAGTTCTAAGTACTGTTCCAAGGTTACTGTAACCTATAGACACTAAACATCATAGCAATGCACAATGCTCCTCCGCTTCATTTTGTTTGAATGAATGTTGGCTACTATACCTTAAAGTCTCTCAAGGCTTTCGAGAGGCTTTCACCTCTGGAAGATTAACTGTCCAACAAACATAGGAAAGTTGTGCTCTCTCTCTCTATCTCCCTCTCTCTCTTTCTCTCTCGATCCCCCCGTCTCATGGCTCCGCTGGTCTGGTGATAGAGCTGTGTAGTGCAGGGCGATGGCTGGCTGGCGCGTCACTGCAGCAGGCTCAGGGGCATTGTTATAAATCAGGGCGCTGGCTGCCGCTGAGCAGACAGGCAGTCTGAGCAGCCCTAACCTCGTTTTCTCCAGGGCCCTCTCGACTCGGCATGGGCTCCTTTGATGTACGCCACCATTAAGGCTAATGGCCCTTGTCTCGTGCAGGCCCCTGGAGATTCATTATGAGGTGATCAGGTGGCAGGAGTAAGGCATGGACACTTTCAATAAATTAATGACAATAACGGACATACTTAGAGCCGATGCGGAAACCACGCGGGGTGTAAGCGATACTGCTGGACAACATGCCTGGGAAGCAGTGGTGATATTTGACTTAACTAAAAGACCCGTTTTGCCAGGTGCACTTCCTCCCTATGGTTGAATTCATTTCCATCAACAAGGATCTTACTGTGGATGGTGCTTCTGATGTTTTGGCACAAAGTACCATTTAACACTGATGTGTGTTGTGTGACATTACTCATTTCTGATCTCCTGGAAATTGGAACCAAACGCTTGGTAACAGGGATGAGAATTCACCACAGGTACACAGACAGAAAGTCAAGTTGGCGAGCGTAAGAGAGCGGGAGCTCGCAGTCAAGACCAATAAAAGCTAGTTCTGGGGGTGAAAGGGCAGGGCTGAAATCCCCACCTTCAATTAGTCCATCTAAGCCATTTGTTTGTATTAAGTGAAGACTGTTAGCTAGCGGCAGAAGGACGCCCCCTGCATGGATTAACTGGCAGACACATTAACCTACTGGGCTAAAAGCTCTGTCTAAGGGCCTGTCCAGAAATCCCTTCACAACAAGGCAGCAACAGTTCCCATTATGTGCAATGTCCTATAAAACAAAACAATAGTGACTAGGGACATATCACACACTGATCTTGGCTGGGCTTAGTTAACTAACAAAGTCTGGTATTACCTAAACGGCAACAACAAAAACAAACTTTTTTTTAAAAAAGAACAATGTTTATTGCATCCATATCAGTTTTGAGATTTAGTTGTAAACACATTTCAAAGAGCCTTTAATAGTTAAATAGTTAAGGTTTGTATTGTTCAGTGTCAATAAATTATGAATAGAAGCACTAACTTAATAGTTTGTTAAGACTGAATATGCATGAATTTGTGTGTCGGCCACATCAACATCTTAACCAAAGATGCAAATTGCAAAACTCAAGTAGGCAAGTTTCGCTCAGAGCTTTATTATAGGCTACTTAAACCCCATTAATATCATACATATCAATCCAAGATAGCTAAGCAATGCTAGCTAGGTTAAGCAATTTACCAATGGCCAGTGCTGAACCATAGTACACTATAGTCCAAAACACTAAGGCATATAGGAAGCCCATAATCCCATCCGGTGCACTGTGCAATGTCTCCTCACTGATCGCATTACAATTAATGCAACAACCATGATGAATGTGATTGCCCTTTGACAGGACTTCAAAGCAGCCATCCACAGCAGAGAGATCATTTGATTAAGATGAGGGTGGGGGCAGCAGGAATTAGACAGGCAGAACAATTTGCTTTTTGGGGGCCTGTAAGGGTCACCAGCCTGTGCTCTGCATCTATATGGGCGCACTAATAGAAGCATTTATTATTCAGCATGTGCAGCCGTCTTGGTTTGTCATTATAAAATACTACTGTACATGTATTTGTTGGGAAACTAATCAGATGTGTTAGCCCTGTGCAGATGCACTTTTGTGCATCAGCTCACACAAAATGCATATGCACAGAACTGCCATGTAGAAAATTATAACCAGTAACTGTGAGATATACTGCCACAGAAGTCCTGTTGCATTGTTAGCAATGACTTTAGGAGGTAATGGTCTCTGCACTGTGAGTTACCAGGCAACCAAACTGTTTGATAAATAGATAGATAAAAACAAACTTTTCTTCCATAATCTGCCAATGTGAATCTGACTCTAATTCTCCCAGTGTACAATGTCCTATGTGCAGGGTTGTTTTCAGGCTGAGATTTAGTGTAGCATCAGGACACTGCATCACTGTTGTGACTGGAATTTTGTTTTTAACTTAATATACAAGCTGTTATTACATGCACACATCCTGGAGATCGCATCCAGCAACAGCTGAAATCTATTTGGTGTGTCAGGATGGCATCCTTTTGGTGGTAAACATCAAGCTGTATGCGACCTCAGAATTTCCCAAGTACAGTAGGTTTATGAAGTGTGATACAATAAGACAAGATAATATGTTTTTGGGCCCAGGGTGTTATTTTCAGAGCCCTGACTTGGTGTGGTGTGGTTTATTGTAGCATGAGTACAGAGATGGGTTTTCGCCTTCATTTGCCCTGCAGTACAAAACAGATGGTGTTTTGGTGGAAACCGAAGAAAAAAATATGCACTCCATGTTGTGTGCTGCCACTTAGTCTTACTCATACCATTAAGAATAAAAGGGTTGCTGTCTGCTTTGATGTGTGTGTGTGTGTGTGTGTGTGTGTGTGTGTGTGTGTGTGTGCTGTCATCAACTGGTAGAGCGTCAATACCCAAACAGTAATCAAATAAGAATACCCACACATACAACACCATTTTAAGGAGATAATTGAAAATGTTGTAAATCACTGTACAATGACCACTATAATTCTATGGAAATTGTAGTATACAGGTCCAAAGTTATTTTAAATTTACATTGCACTATTTTGAATTTCCTCTAGAATTTATTTTCAGTATGATGGTCTGTAGCATTTAATAAAGCCTCATTAGTTATCCAGAGGGGTATTTCACAAAGGCAGAATTAATACATCCAAGATAAGTGATAAAGCGAGGTTTGACATAGCATTGTCTGGTCATCCTAGCTCAACTCGTTTCACTAATGCCAATCCAGGATGAGTAGGAGCGAATATGTCAAGCCAGGTGTAAGTAATTCAGGATGTGTGCGCGTTCTCGTTTCTGTTCCAAAGTGCCCACGGTTGGAATAAAAAAAGACGCGGAAAATAGCGTCATTCACACAAAGTGAACAACCGCTTTTGATATAGACTAACAATGAAGTAAAGTTATCCTTTTTGGAATGGGGAATCATGGCTATTTCTGTAAAACACCAGAAGTAGGCGTGGTAGACCAACTGAATGCAAATTTACGTATGCACCCACGTGTGAGGGCTTCCTTGTCTCGGCACGCAACATCATTAAGAAAGCGCTTGCCACTGCAACTCAACTACAGTAGACTATTCATCAAACGTCTATCACTAAAGTAAGCAAACAATGAGTACCTAGGCCTATGTTAATAATTATAAGGCTATCACAATTAAAATAATAACCACATGTTAGTAGGCAGACAATCTGTTTTGTTTTGCAAGCAAATACATTTAGCAAATAGTTTATAAATGGAATAAAGCTCCTTAAAAAATAGCACGGATGTCTGATGTGAATGACAGCTAGCTTAACCAATAAGACAACATAATTACCAAGAATGAACGTAGCTTGGCTGTTAGCCTGGTCGGGACCAGGCTAGGTGCAGAGAATAAATCCCCATGGTAACTTATGTGCCATCTCTTTTGTGAAACCAAGTCAAGGCTAAATTCATCCAGGATAACCTAAAAATCCCAGCTTAATCCCTTATCTAGGTTTTGTGAAATACCCCTCAGTTTGTATTCTTTGCTTGGGACAATTTGCAAACAAATTGATAACAGGGCTAGTCTGTATAGCTATTTTGTTGGTGGCAAGTAGGCTTGCTCCCTCTGGATATCCCTGTCTGCGTGTATTAGAGAATAAGGAGGTACAGTTTCGATAGGCCATCAGCTTAATTTGTTTTTTTCCTTTATATTTTTTTATTTACAAAATCACTGTGGGTGCCATAAACCTCACACAGAAAATGGGGGAAGCTATTGTCTTGTTGGGTCCATGTATTCCAATGCATTTAGGAGCCCGAGAAGAAGTAGCTTTCCAGTCAGACACCTCTTGAGAGAGTTGGACCGTGTCTCTCACTCTCACACCACCTCATTGCAGGACATTCTTGATCACGGCTGCCGGCCGAGCCTTTATCTCCCCATCAGCCCCCAGACCTCTCAGCGAGGCCGGTCATCTTGTACTGTGGTCGGAGATGTGAATGTAGACACTTAAACAGGAGCAAGACACTCTTAGGAGACATAGAAACAGGGTTAGGGAGTGTGTGGGTGGGTGGATGGGGGCTGTCAATGTAACGCCATTACGGAAGGTGTTGGCTTAGCGGTTGTCAGGAACACTTCATATTCACTCATGTCCAGAGTATGCAGCTCTCAACACGCACATGCTGTTAAATACACAAAAAGGCCTCGAAGGGCAACACTGCTGCTGCTGATGCATTCGACTTTCCAGCCTGGAAGAGAGCTGTTGTGGCAGTGTGAGTTTTTTTGTGAAACCAAACGCAAAAGTTGCTTGTAATGTCTCGACAATCTGTTCTAAAGCACAAACACTGCATATTGAGTTCACAACAGGGAACATTACTCAATGGTTGACCTTTCTAGGAAGGTCTAAGTGGTCTAGTCACAATGCCACCGCATTGTGAAATTGCTGGCTAGAACAGTACTGCCACCTAGTGAAAAGGACTAGATTTCCCCCCTTATTACTTAGGCACTACGAAACGAGTCAGTAAAATCAAAGCTACAGGCATAAATAAATAAAATCTAATCAACAATTACACACTTAATTACACAGTACATGTGCCTTTGCCTTGTATGCAGGGCATAGCAGTTTTCAATAAAGTTTAGTCAAATATGGTTATGGAATTTAGCAGACACTTTTGTCCAAAGTGACATACAAAATAAAGCAATACAATATCCAAACATCTATAGTAAACAATTTTAAAAACGTTGTAAGACTACATTAAGGAAAATAGCAATAATAACAATAATGTCAATGCAACATTCAATAATGAAATATGTAGTACTGTAAACACACTTAATACAAATAGAGTCCCTAAGAATGTTCCAACACAACATGGCCAATCACCGTCACTCTGATTTCATCAAAACCTGTTGTGCTAAAACTATAGAACGTTTGCGTAGAATTATAGGAGCCAGCAAAAGAATTCATTCCTCAACAAGTTAACAGTATCGGGATTCTGACTCCCATTCTGCCTGTCCACATATCCTCTTCTCCTCCCCGACCTCCTCCTCTTTCATCTTTACCTCCTCCACCCCTGTATGATACTTTGTTCAACATTGGCCTCTATTGCAATCCAAACCAAATGTTTACCATTAGTCCATTCATAGAGCTCAAGCTATGATTTGAAAGTGAACTCATCATTAAATCTCAATACTTTGAGTTTTGCTAGAGTTGTTAAGTTGTTTTTTTATCATTATTCTTTTTTAAATAAATAAAATTAAATAACCCTAAATGAATTTCAAGGACTACTTATTTCTGGGGGAGAAAATCAAGGTAGCAAATGTCTTCAGTTTAGTTTCAGCAAGCGCAACATATTTTTTTGTCGTTACAGTACATATTGCAGTTACACAATCCAGACAAGCAGATCTTACTGAAAACATGTTTATTCTATACACTGATGTCCAGTCACATTCAAAGTGAAGCTGTTCAACATCAAGACTGTGCACACATGTAAATGACCACAGTAAACATGTAGCCAGACTGACATCAGATCACAATTGTGCCTATTGTTCAGGCCACCACTTTGACATCAAAATACATGTCCAGATAAAAACAAAAATAATAATAAAAAATATACCCTTAACAAATAATGTTCGACATGCAGAATCCTGATATAGCTATAAAGTAAATCTGCTTACTGTACTGACAGCCGGGAGATGCATCATTAGCCATACAAGGAAGGTGGTTTTCCCGGAAAGGATCACTGCTGTATTTAAATAAAATCCCTTTCAACCAATTATCACGGAAATATAAAATCAAAGTTAAAAATTAAAAAAAAAAAAAAAAAAAAGATCTAGTCGTCCAGAATCTGTTACAGCTCCAAACATCATGTCCAACAGTCAATAATACATATTTAGAAAAAAGCTGTATTTACAGCACAAGTGATGTTAATATTGCCCATGAGAAGAAAAAAAAACAGTGCAATTTGACCGGCACCACACAATATAGATGCATGAAGCCTGAAAGGCTCTCTCACACACACACACAGACACACCCTGGTGTGAAAATGTACCCAATTGCAAGGTCAAACTAAGTCCAACTTTCTTTTTACATTGCATTTTTGATGACATAACACACAGTTAAATTATTTTCATGAACACTTCAAGAAATGAATATGCTTGAAATCATAGCACCCAAAAAGCATCAAAAGGACCAGCCTACAAAATTAATGTAATAGTTAATGGAGAGTATATCTGATAAACTTGATTATTGGGTTAGCTGCACAGACCATTCCTTGACCAAAGGCAGTGGTCCAACTATATTCTACAAAACAGCCAAAGAACACTTACAGGGGATCTATTGGAAGAGCAAATATTTTTTCTTTCAACAACCTCAGAATGGAAGTGGACAAGCATGTCCCTCTGGTACTGAACAAAAACCTGACATCAGTCAAGTTTATTTCTGATGTTTTTGTCGATGATGACTACCGTATTAAAGATCAGGAGACATGCCTATTGAAACATCAAGAGGTGCAGACATACAAATATGACGAAACTTTGGATGTTATTTACTATGCCATAAGGCCATCCTTAAAAATATTTTCGTTTGCCGTAACCCGACCGACCCTGTCAATTTAGAACCGACCCAAATATTTATTTTTTTCCCCTTTTAGTCCGACCGACTTGCCGGTTGTAAAACTTGCGTTAATACCGACCGATTTTACTCTAAACAACCAATACAAATGCAATAAAATAATATTTCTTTTAGTAGGCCCAAGTATTGTGAATATAAATTGCCTACATGCAAACGTGGCTCACTTAAAAAAAACCTGTGGCGTCATCTCTACACCATTGGTTTTACGCATGTCACACTATGGCCTACGCTTCGTTTCATTCACACAAACTGATAACGCTTTTACTTGGCACGAAGTTCTGGAAGAACTGTGGCCAGATCTTTTTCCATCCCTCCCCCCCCTAGTCTAACGGTGACCGTGTCGGAGTATTGAAATAGGTTGTGGTCTATTCAGCATTCTCTCAAAATATGGTTCCGCAACATGGAGACTGCTGGTCCGCGGAGTCGTGGAGTGAAATTAGCCCCGGTGCTTCATCTGATAATTTGCTGCGCAGTTGATCAAGAAACCGCGGATCGACGAAAAAAGAAAACAAACGTTTCTGCTATCGATGTCATTAAACATGGAGCCCTACAATTAAGTGGTGGTATGAGCATTCATTCAATGCGCGTCTGCGCGAGAGAAACTGAAACTAATCGATAACGTTGGTATCAAAGCTCCGCTTCAACCTGTTGGAAGGCTATTTATTTATTTAACGAAACTTAATAGAACGACGTTGTTTTTTGGAACTTCCTTAGAAACAGAGCAGAGACTGTATAATACACTGTATAGCATTGAGTATTGCATAGTCAAATTTCAATATAACGTGGCCAAGAGCTATTGTAGCCTTCTTTCTGGGGATATGTAGATGAGCCCTATGACCCAAAAGTCTGCCATGACCGGGCCTCAGGTCAAAGAAGTTTGAGAAAGGCTGGTCTATATAACCTGCATCAGAATGAGGGTTTGCAATGGTGCGCCTGAAGACACAGGTTGAAGACCCAGTCAGTTACGTCACGATATGCACATTTGTGTAAATTCATTCCTACGTAATCACCATGACCAAATTTTACTTTTTTTTTTTACTTTGAATCTTGAAAAAAAAAAATATTGACCTACCTACCGACCCATTTTTAATTTTTTTTGGCTGTTACTGCAAACAAAAATATTTTTAAGGATGGCCTAAGCTGCGAGAAGTTTAATGTGAGAACATTTCCACCATGGAGATCAGGTAAATGATGTCTCTTTTGACTTTTATATATCACATATAAAAATATATCGTACAACTCAGTTTATAATTGGTAATTCTATTCAAAATATTCATAAATCCTTTAGAACTTTTAGATTTACAACTGGCTTGAACAAATTTTTGCGGGTAGTGTTTTTCATTACCAGGAGTTATGTCAATATCTAAAGAAAGAAAGAAAGAAAGAAAGAAAAAGCTTATATGCTGACATGAAATCATACATTCTTAATTCTTCCTTCCACACACACACACTCAAAAAACAAAAAACATCTCACAATAACCTCCAAAATGTTGTAGTCTGCCTTATATGATACTGTGACACATGAACACTGCTGGACAGAATGGATTATTTCCCATGAGTTATCAAAATGAGGAGCATTACTCTTAGGTTTTAGTGCATGAATACTTGTTACATGGTCCTACATATGGTCATTTATGCCCTGAGCAGGAGCACACAAAATGACTCACGTATACAGGCTATTTTTAGAATACTCTTACAGTACTTCCATTGAGAGCTGAAGTTGTGTTTGTCTGTTTATCAATCACCATTAAATACCTACATAACATTTCCTCATATTTACATCACTGCTGCTAGAATTTGTTGTGTGTCTGTATCCATAAATGGGTTTTTAAAAACTACATATGAAGTAAAACTGAGGGCATAAAAATGAGGGTTTTGTTTATTTCCAATTAGATGTTAAAAGCATGTGCTATGTGAATGCATTTTCATACTCATTCAACAAAAATCCACCGAGAATATCAGCAAAAAATTGCAAGCAAAATATAAAAAGACAAGTTAACAAATACATTTTAAAAAAAAAACATAGGCATCATGACACAGGCACACATGATAATTCATGTTAATTTAGCTGGGGGCTGTGCTTTTTAAAGTATATTTAAAATGTTTGGCTGTCATAGTTATCAGTTCAAATGCATCACCAGCAAGGGACAGCCAATTATGAACAAGAGCACAGAGGTCATGTAAAAGTATTCTGAAAGTAGCAACATTTTAAAAGGTAACCACAATGTAATGTCCATAAAATGTTTACAACAACATTGCTTGTTCAACCTTACCTGTGATCATAACATTTTCTCAAGAATGGATATAGAGAGGCAAGTCTCTGAATTGCGTATATGTACATGTCTGTGTGTGTGAGCAAAACAGACAGAAAAAGAGAGAGAGAGAGAGAGAGAGAGAGAGAGAGAGAGAGAGAGAGAGAGAGAGAGAGAGCGCAAGAGAGAGAAAAGAGAGAAGGGAAGATCCACTTGCTGGCGCTCAGCACACACACAGAGCTGCTTTCCGATGCTGCTGCTGCAGGATGGGTGAGACGTTGGGTGCTCGTTTCTGGGCCCTGCCACCGCCGCCACCACGCTTCAGAGGTGTCCGCTCGCCGTTGCGGCGGCGGTAAGGGTGGTGTAGGGAGCGCTGGATGCCCCTGCGGGCCCGCTTGACCACAGGGCCTGAAAGGGACGGCGCAGCAGCAACAGAGGGCCCCGGGGTCCGTTCCTGTTCCCCTTCGTCTAACCAGCCGGTCAGGGCCGTGCTCGAGAGGCCAGAGTCCTCAGGGTCTGATCCGGCCAGGGAGTCTGACAGGTCACAGAGGCTGACCCCTGTTAGGCCATTCGCTCGCTCTAAGGGGGGCGGCGAGTCGCCTGATGGGAACACGATGACCGGATCAGGTGTCTGCTAAGGAAAGAGCGAGAGGAGACGGAATGAAGGTTTTAGCTAATAACACTGTTAAACAGAGGTAGCGTGATGTTAGTAATCAGCTGTTACTGTTCAGCTAACCAGCTGACAACACCATCCTTGGTTGGACACAGTTTTCACAGTCACTGTTATACACTGACAGTTCATTAACATATCTGATATCATTTTAAAATTAAGCGTATTATACTTGATGTGAAACTAATGTGTCATAATACTTTATTGAAAAAAACACACTTGCAACTAATTTCTGAATATAGGCTCACATGACAAAATTGTTTTCCAAGATACAGGTGGTGGGGCAAATGACCCACTGGCTCATTTCACACCTAATCCATTCTTTACAAACGTATATGGACATTTTTGATGTGGTTAGAATTGGGTTTAATCAATTGGTAGCCTGCTGTAAGACTGCTATCTGAAACGTTAAAGCTTTGCAATTCACACATCACCCCCACACAGGGTCTCAGCCTTTACAACATACTCATATAACTGAGATCTTTGTGTCTGATGCAAGATAAAACTACTTGAATAGATAAATATACATAACACTGCAATGGCGGGGAGTCCTTCGTACTTCCATTTCCAATGAGTGCTCCACCACTTTACTGAGGTAGACAGGGTGGCAAACAGTGCTTGGCAAATGTTACACTTTCCATAAATGGCATTATGGCTTAAAAGGCCATAAATCCTTAGCGAGCAGGTGCCATGGGCTAACAAGAAAGTCTATACAACTAACTGAAACATGTTTATAGGTGACATTATTTACATGTCTGAAGCATTAACAATGAGATTTACTGTAGACAAAACCAACAAATCACAACAGAGTCCAATCACACCATATCTACATATCTTGCGTACAGAAGAATAGGACATCATTTCTAAATAAGAAGTGTTATGTCTACTGCACTTAACACTAGTTGTCATCTTCAAAATAGCCACAGTGCCAGAGGTAAACTAGCGCAAGATCAAAGTGCCTTTTTCACAAAAGCCAAAACACATTTCACATGAAAGGATTAAGCACAAACACACACACACACACACTTGGCCCACTATCTTCCAAGCCAACCAGGGATATCTCCAGGAAGAGTAAACAAACAAGATGTGCAGCTTCAACCAAAGACTAAAGACAGAGGGAATGAGTCACCCACTATGTCTGGCAAAGGAGTGAGGGAGGGAGGGAGGGAGAGAGACGGTGATTGGTCTAGCAAGAGAACAAGTATACATGTTCATATGACTTAATTGTCAGACAATCAGTTATTATATGGTCAGTCACCAGTTTATGCAAATATTTTAATCCTAGGTTAATTTAAATAACCATCCAACCATTCACAACCCTAGTTATTAACATTATTAATAGCTAGATTTACAGTTATGTGCCTCCAATGTGGCCATGCCTCAACTGAACTTAGTAACCCATAAACACTGCACACAGCACAATGTTAAACATTGTAAAACAATCATGAGTGCAAACCAGGCAGGGGTTTAGCCGCATCATCCGCAAGCCTACTGGAGCACAGCAGCTTAAGTCTGGCCATGCCTCTGATCCCAAACACACAAATCAGCGCTTAAATTCTCTTTCAGCAGGGTTAGGAACAGCGACCCATACCTACTCTGAGTTGATCAGTCAGACAAAAGCAGCCATTTTTTTTCTAATCACCTCAACATTTCTCCTGTGTGTGAGAAACCACAAAGCAAAGCAAAGTTCACTGTACAGCAGACTCCGGCCATAGGGAAACCCAACCTGAGCGTTGTGGCGTGGGGTTACAAACCTTGATCAGTGGCGTGTCGGCGCGAGAGTCGGCCGGTGGGTCGTGCTGGGGACCCTCGGCCAGGTTGAGGATGACCTCGTCGCGATGCATGGGCAGCTGTGGCTTGCCCGGCTCGGGCAGGGCGATGACGATGACACTGGTGTTGTCGGCGCGGAGCATGCGCTGGCGCCACCGCAGGAGAGCGTGGCAGCCTAACCTCCGGGCACAGGACATGCCAAAAGGAGCCTGTGAGGTGGAGGGGGTCAGAGGGAGTTGGAGTCAACACTTGTGGTGGAAAAATTGCACGTACCACATGCCCTAAATACAGACTTCTGGAAGTGTGAGAAGGCTGCAAGCATTCTTAATACACTTAAAAACTCCCCCTGTAGTTATGCCAGTTGCTGCTATATCAGTAACTAAACTGTAATTACAGAGCATTTGAAGCAAAATCAGAAAGTCAATGTAGATCATGCATTAGTGAATGAATGAGCAAAAACCCATCAAGGCCCATTGAGCACTAGCTAAGCTTCAGCTGGAGTTCTTCAATCCTAACGTACCAGCTAATCTACCATCCTGAATATCGCCCTTGGAGGAGCCCACGTCATGCGCTGCTGCCACTGGTACTCACCGCCGCCTCGTCGTGGCTCTGCAGCACTGTGACTGCTTCCTGAGGGGGCACCATGTTCCACAGGCCGTCGCTGCCCACGATGATGTAGCGGTGCCGCCTGAGGTCCAGCGTCACCACACTGGTGTCTGGCTCTGGACTCACCACAAACTCTCCGCTGTAGAAGTCGTAACTCCACAGATCACCTGCGCACATGTTGGTCCCAAGCAGATCAGTTATGTGTCATTAAAAAAAGAACACACAAAGAACTGACATCCATAGTGACAACAGCATACACATTGTTAAGTATAAATTTCAGATAAAACTTCTTTCAAAAATGAGGACATTTATGAATGTGACTTAGCCTGGGTTTTCCTTAGCCTTATGCTGCCTTACGCGCGCAATTTTATTCATGCTGCTAGGCAGCCTGGATTCTATGGACTTCGTTTTCACCTCAACGAAGGAACCAAACACAGAACAGAGGGAGGGCAGCAAGACGATGACGACACACGAAGCCGTTATAATGCATAGACGATTTGATAGACATTCGGCGCTTTCCAATAAACGGCTCTGGGCATTCGTAAACCCACGATCAAATAATGAGAAAATTAATGTCTAGTTCCCAGACCCCATCTCAATGAGATGAGGTCTGACGTTAGCCAGGGTAAGGCTACGTTTATACGGTGACGATGAAAAGAGAAGACGCAGAAGTGGCGTCTCGTCTTCATTTTTTTATTCGCGTTTAGACGAGCATTCTCAGGGGGAAATCTTTGTTTATATGAAGATGCAAGAGTATGTGATATTCGATTGGATATGCATTCCAGACCGCTGGGTGGTGGTGTGATAGAACCCCGCACGCCACGCAGACATTCTAATTTGACAGTTTAGCCAGAGAGGTAATCAAGGATCTTTGGTTTAGCCGTTTAGACGGAGACGCAACCTGGGTCGTCTTCAAAACTCTACACTCTGGAAGGAGTCTCCAGATTTTTGCGTCTTCAAGCCCCGATGGCGGGGTCGCCGTGTAAACGAAAGGCACTTATGATAAAATATTTTGTCGTCTTCCTTCGCAATCGTTCTCGTATAAACGGCCCCTAAATGTGACTACAAAATCCACAAAGTAATAATGTAGTTGTGAATAAATGTCAAAACATGCCAAGACAGGTCTTATGTCAAAACTTTTCTGCTGACTCATAAAGGCCAACGCCCACTGGTAACAACATCCGCGTCTATTTTTGCCGTTGATGCGCAGCAGGTTTTGCTCCGTCAAAAGAAATCGAGTTCTAAACTGAGGCGTCACCTGACACAGTGGGCCTTGGCCTTAAGAGCATCCCAGGTTGCTGCACAGAACAGTTTTCCAGACTGACACTTTAACTCACCAAGTGCTCGAGCAACAGCAAGGAACGGGATCTGGTCTATGACAGTGCTCCTTCTCACGGGTCCATTGTGAGTCAGCCTGGGCCTCTTCCACACCACACGGTTCACCCCCGACTTCTTCACCACACTACAGAAGGAAATCCAATGCAGATGTTAGCATCCTACAGACATACTACTAGGCTATTCTAAGTAACCCAACAGTGTAGACAGAAAATCACATGCAAAGGCAAAGGACATGGGTGAGGTATTTCTGTAAGCATACAACATTGGAACAGGTCGCCTCATTGCTTTAGGCTATAGCTCATGTCACCATTCAGTCAATTCAAAGTTGAGCTGCATGAAAATAACTAGTAATTACAGCTAATTGCATCTGATAACATTCCCAACTTGTTAAATCTCACAAGTCTCAACCAACCACAGTCCACAACACAATAAAACATTGGACCCTACTACTTGTTACTCTGATGTGTGGGTATATCCTTTCACTCTCACCTGCCACCAAGGCCTTCGATTCGTTGCCTCTCTTTGGGGAGCTCTGGCTTGTGGTCTTGTGTGACCTCCACAGCTTTGATGACCTTGTCTGTGGGATCTTCCCTGACCCCGAGCACAACAGATGAATCTCCCACATGCGCCACATACATGCGGTCTCCACGGATCACTACAACACTGGCCGTTGTGCCTGAGGTGCTTGGAAGACCAGTAATGGTCTTTGGCCATTCAGCTGCATAGGTGAGTGAGTATGTGAGGAGTGGGTAGAGGAAATAAAATGAAACACATGGAAACAGAGATGAGTGCCTAAGTTCTAGAAGCATTTTCATCCAATCAGTGTGAACTTTATCCTCATTCTCACACACACACACACAAATTCACTTTTTAAACGAAATGTTTCACTTACATATGCATAGTTCATGAACATATGTGAACAACGTGCTGGTATTCTAATCTCTGTAAGAATAATCCATTAAACATACACTACCAGTGGTTCCCACAGAATTAAATTATATTTGTGGTGGTAGGTTTGCAGAATTAACTTGAATGCAACAGTTTTTAACAAATTTGCACAGCGTGGTATGATGCTAACCAGATTTAAGCACAATTTAGTACAACCTGGAAAATCATTGTGTGGTGATCAATGTTGATATTGTGGTTGGCCGCCACAAATAAGTCAATGTATGGGAAACACTGACTACCGTTCAAAAGTTTGGAGTCATTTAGAAATGTCCTTGTTTTCATTAATGTTATATATGACTGTTGTAGAAAGAAATGGCTGATCTTTAATGCAATATCTACATTTGTATACAGATGCCCATTATCAGCAACCATTCATCCAATGTTCCAAAGGCACATTCTGTTTACTAATCTGACAATTTTAAAAGGTTGAGAAAACATTGGAGAACCCTTTTGCAGTTATGTAAGCACATAATGTAATCTGAAAACTGCTGCCCTGATTTAAAAAAAAACAATGCAACTGATCTCAGCTGGTATTATGTCTATAATGGAGTGGAATGAAAGTGACCCCAAACTTTTGAACGGCAGTGTAGTAGCTGCTACACACACAGATAACTTGTTCACTAGTCAATCAGTTTCGTTTGAGCTGCCCGGGAAGTTTGAAAACCCACGAGAACATGTCGCAACCAAAAAAGGGGTAGTCAGAGGTGTGAACTGGACTGGTGAGCGTCAAATCTGGGCATTATTTACCATAACATAGTGACATAGATTAACCCGTAAAACACTCCACTTACGTATACGATGATAAAATGAGCTATAGCTAGCTACATTGCTATATTAAGCTAACGTCACTAGCATCACAGAGCTAGTATTATCTCTAGCTTATGAAATGCGCAGCACTTTGAGCATGCTCAGTCTCTGCTAAAACCGCTTGTTTTCCCTCCAACTCACAACCTCCAGAACATTAAAGGGGTGAGATTTTAGACAAAGATTACAGCACAATAACGTTCATCATCATGTAAGACTACCTAGCGATACAGTAATCATTCCACTTTATCATCTCAACAACGAATCGCCCAAAGTAACTATGCTACTAGCTAGGTTAGCTAACTTAATACAATTGGTTTACAGTTACAAAACAGTAAGCAGCGGCATTAGCTTTCAATTAACATTAGCTTGATGCTAACAACATCTATCAGGTGATTTTCTAAAGATTTAAAGAACATATGTATAGCTTTTTACTATGATATTGCTGCTAATAGTGGTACTTACGGAGCTTTTTCCACATTGCATGATGGCAGGCTATGAAACCCTTTCGAATAGCAACACATACATCCCTGTAGTCTTTGGACCAAAATCCCCGTTGCTTTTTTATAAAGTCCCATAGGTGATCCCGAGCGAAATGTGCTGCCTCCCGACCTCCATGACCGTCGAAAACGGCAAAAAATGCCACAGACCTCCGCGACTCCGATGCAGATTCTGCCTTTGGTTGCGATAACCGTATAGACGTTTCCTCTGCACAGTTAACGTTAATGTCTACACTGGCATTATCTACCTGTTCCTCTGTGGTTATTTTCTGAGTCCACACAACATTGACTGGTGAAGTTGCTGTTTCGGAGAGAGAATCTGCTGCATGAGAGGAGGGCTGCTCAGCAAGCTGATCTTCAGGATGGTAGTCCGCCTTTGAGTCCCCATGTCCGACCGAGCCAAGCTCGTCCTCGCTCGGCTCGTACTCCAACACCACCTCGGTAACATCCTCCATGTATTTTCTTCCTCCTTGCTCGGAGAAAACACTTACTCGCAACGATAAGTCGCTATGCATGGCCATGGAATTAACGGATCCAATAAGTTAATGTCAGATTTATTAAATACAATGATCGTATCCGACTTGGCCGCAATTTCGGCAGCAAAAACATTGATATTTCAGAGCCCGTCTTTTGTTTATGTCTACTCTCGCAGTGGTAACATAGATATCTTCTAAATGAATATTCGGCACCGGAGTCTCAAGCCGGAAGTATACTGCCCCTAGTGGTTTGCATGGCTCTTCTTCTTCTTCTTCTTCTTCTATAATGTTTAGTGGCAGTTTGCATACTTCGTGCACTACCGCCATCTTCCGGGCTGAGGTGTGATCCAACGGGATGCTATTTATATCCAGTTTTTAATTTAAATGAAAAAAACTAAAAAAAAAAAACTAAATTCTATTTGCTAGTTGGGTCTCTTTTATGAATGCTATAACAGCCTTAGCTGTGGACTGCGTGCTAGATATACTTAGTAGGTTTTCCATGGTTAGATCTTTTTTAACCACTCCCTTCATATTTTCTCTTTCTCTGTTATAATATGTGCAGTCTATGAGTATGTGTTTAACACTTTCTATTGCGCCACAGTGTGCACATACCCCCGTTTGATGTTTGCCTATAATATGTAATCCACTGTTTAAACTTGTGTGTCCCATCTTCATTCTGGTAAGCCATGTCTCCTCCTGCCTTTTCAGTCCACTGATCTTACTAGATGTTACATCTTTGTGTATGTTGTATAAATGTCTGCCTTTTCCCTCCTTATCCCATCTCTCCTGCCACATTCTGTTGATTTTGTCCTTTATAATACTCTTAATTTCTGACTTGCTTAAAGTGACTTCCAATTCAACCAGTTCTGATTTAATTGCTTCTTTCGCTAGTGTGTCTGCCTTTTCGTTTCCCTCCACTCCCCTGTGTGCAGGAACCCATACCAATTCTACTCTTATTCTCTGTTGGGATATTTAAAAAATGCGTTGATGAATCTCATCTATTAAGTCCTGTCTACATGTAGACTTGCCACTCTCAATGGATGTTAGTGATGACATTGAGTCTGAGCAAATTACCACTTTATTAGGTTTTGCTTCTTCCACCCACTGTAGAGCCAGAATTATTGCTAGTATTTCTGCTGTAAAAATGGCCAGGTGGTCTGGTGTCCTTTTTTTAATATTAACATTGTATCTCGGAATGTGGACTGCAGCCCCTGTTTTCCCTGCCTGATCTTTTGATGCATCTGTAAAAATTTGAACTGTGTCATCATACATTATATCCATATATTGCTGAACATTTTGGTATACCCCTGATTTAATTATATTCTTAGCCTCCAAATCTATCCTGGGAGAACAAAACACCCAGGGTGGAATTGTCGGTATGCTAACTGCTTTACTACATGCAATGCTGTCAATTCCCATTTCCTTTGCCTGTCTGTTCCCATGCCACCCAAAACTGCATGATGGGCGCCCATACTCCCAACACTCTAACAGCACCTGCTTTGTGGGATGTGTTACTTCATGACCCTTTAGATTTGTCCAGTAAGACATTGATAACTTTAACCGCCTGAGGTCTAAAGGCATTTCCCCTACTTCCACTTGTAGAGATGGGATTGGTGTTGTCCTAAACGCACCACAACATATTCGAAGTGCCTTGGCCTGTATCCTATCTAGTTCCTGCATTGAGGTTTTAGTTGTTGAGCTAAATACTATGCTTCCGTAATCAACAACAGAGTGAACCAGTGCAGTATAAATCCTTTTCAGGGACAGGCCTGACGCTCCCCAGCTAAATCCCGCTAAACACTTTAGTATATTTATTCCTTTTTTACACTTATCAATCACTTTCTGAATATGTATTTTAAAATTTAGCTTAACGTCAAACCATACCCCCAAATATCTTATATTATCAACTTGCTTAAGTAGTTGCCCATATAGTTTTAGATCTAGAGTAGGGTTCGCTCTTTTTTTGGAAAAACATATAAACTGTGTTTTTTCAATAGATAAATGAAAGCCCCACTCATGTGACCACTTCTCGACCTTAACAATATCTGATTGCATTTTAACCTTCAAGTTGTCAGTATTCCTACCTCTCACCCATATTGCCCCATCATCAGCATATAATGCTCTACCCATCCTCTGGTCTATTCCATTAAAAATGTCAAATACACTTCCTTGTGGAGTACCATTTTCTAATGGATAAATGTTTGAGAATTCCATCCCTACTCTTACCTCTATTGTTCTGTTATTCAGAAAATCCTGAACCCAATTAAACATCCTGCCACCTATGCCCATCTTATTTAACTTGATTAAAAGCCCTTCCTTCCACAACATGTCATATGCTTTTTCAATGTCCAACAGTACAGTCAACACAGATTCTTTACTTACTTGAGCTTTCCTGATTTCATTTTCTAAACAAATAATGGGGTCCATTGTAGTGCGCCCATTACGAAATCCACTCTGGTAAGGGGAAAGCAGTCCTCTCTTTTCAATTACGTATCTTAGTCTTGTAGTAATCATTTTCTCCATAACTTTACATAAATTGGATGTAAGAGCTATTGGTCTATAACTCTTAACCTCTGTTTTATCCTTGCTTACAATAAAAGCCGACTTGACTTGACTTGACTTGACTTGACTGGTAATGAGAAGTCCCTTCTAATGCCTCCCATTTTCTTTATCATTCCCCATACCTCACTAACCTTGATTTCTGACCCAATATTGCTGCAAAAATCTCTCCAGTATTTCCTTTTGGCCTCACGAATCACTCTCTTGGCTTGGGCCTGTGCTTTTTTATATTCAATTAAATTATTGAAAGTGTGATTTGATTTAATGACTTTAAATGCCTTATTCCTTGCCTTGACAGCTTCTTTGCACCTCTCTGACCACCATGGAACCATTTTATTTTTCCTCATCGCAGTAGACTTACCTATAGTCTCCTCTGCTGATTCATACAATATGCCAGTGATCGTAGAATTGAACTCTTCAACATCATCACTTGGATGTGACATGATTCTCAATAACTTCCCACTCGCTACCATACTATAAAGTCCCCAGTTGGCCTCTTTCAATTTCCATCTAGGGAACCAATTACCTTCTAAATGTACACTTTGGTCTCTCATCTTTATCCAAATAGGATAATGATCACTTCCCAAACTATTATCACTAAAAACCTCCCATTGGCTTCTCCCTGCTATTTGTTCTGACACTATAGTCAGATCAATAGCTGACTCCGTTCCTCTACCTACATCAAATCTTGTACCCCTCCCATCATTCAAACATACTAGATGGTGCTCATCCATATACTCCTCAATGATACTCCCATTTTCGTCTGTTCTCGTACTGCCCCAAAGTGAGCTGTGCGCATTGAAGTCTCCACATATTATTACTTTACCATTTCCCCTTTTCCATATACCTTCTAGCATAACCTTTGTTAGCTTTTGACAGGGGTTGTAAAGATTAACTACTTTAATTTTAGTTCTATTAACCCACACTTCAATGATGACCACTTCAGTCTGTATATCAGTATTTATAGCCCTAAAATTAATACCCTGTTGGATGAATGCCACTCCACCCCCTGTTACTTGACTTCTGTCTCTGCGCACAGCCGTGTACCCATGGATTATAAAATCAAGAGTAGGTTTTAACCAAGTTTCCTGAACACAGATAATGTTTGGTTTGATGGATTGTTCTTCAATAAAATATTTTAACTCTTGTCCATTAGCAATTAAACTCCTGGCGTTCCATTGCAAAATTGACATTCCCATCAGTACCCACCACCACCACATGATGACTGACTTTCTGCTACCTCTGTTCTAAGTACTTCATTGATAGACTCAGGTGTTAATCCCTCTTCACCTAGGTATTTCTCTGCTGCTTTTAAGATTATCTTAATTCTCGCTGTTCTGCTGTCTGTTTGTGCTGCGCAGTTAATGACTTCTACCATAAATGCAACAAATGTCTTCTTTTCCACAATCATTGTGTTATCACTTATTCTACAACATTTATGAACAACGTTTTGGGCCGATGTTTGGTTTACAGATATGCCTATTATGCCTGCCCTTGGGGCTACAACGTTCCTAGTTTTAACATCAACTTTTTTGATTGCTTCAGCATATGTGATCTTCTCTTTCATTCTCACATTTTGAACTTGAACCGCTTTTTTATGTGCTTCACATCACTTATACGCTGCACTGTGCCCTCCCCCACAATTACAACATTGAATTTTGGTCCCTTCAGTACATTTACCATATTCATGGTCCCCCCCCACACTTAGCACATCAGTCCTTAGCCCTACACGCTACAGCAATATGCCCAAAACGTTGACATTTAAAACATCTTTTCGGTGGGGGAATGTATGGTCTCACTGCATAGCTAACATACCCAATTCTAACCCGCTCAGGTAGTTTGTCCTCATCCAGGGCCAACATAACAGACATACTCGGTTCTTTAACTCCTCCTCTGGTGTATGGCAATCGTTTAACCTTATTAACCCGGACTCCTCTTATGTTTACTCTAATTTCCTCTTCGGTCACATCAGTCAATACTCCAGATATAACACCCATGACTCTCCCTCTCTCTTCCCATATTTGCGGCTTCACAGCCTTCCCCAGCAATGTTTTACACATCATTAAACCTTGCTGTTGATCTCTATCTTTGCAAACAATTAGCAAGTTTCCATCTCTTAAAGTTTTAACTGTACATACCTCACCTACTAGCCTGTACACAGCTTCGCTAACCTTTAAAGGATTCAATGCACACGGGGTTTGAAATCAAACTATAACTTTAATGTCACCTTTTTTACTCTCGTCTCCTCTGTTTTCAATGGTTTTCCTTTTCTTGCTCCCTTGTCTCACCTCCTGCCATTCTCCATCATTTGAATTCGTACCATTAGAAATGTTTGGCTCTTCAACACCTTCCAACTCCTCTAGATCATTCTCACATTCACTCCCTGTGTTCACCTCACTTCCTATCCATCCCGGATCACCCCTCAGCCCTCCTGGCCACGGTTCCGTCTCTCGCACCGGATCCGGCGAGTGCTTCTCCATCGGCATTTCCAAATTCGTTTGCATGGCTCTCCACTACCCTAGTAGACTTATCCTCCAAGTCTACTGGTCATCAGTTTCTGTCGACTGTCGATTAGCAAATCATGTAAACTCTATATTTAATTTAGAATAGTGCAAAGACATAATATTGTTTAAACAGAAAAAATTATAGGCCTATTTGTTTTTGGAAAATATTACCAGTATGTTAATTTTTCAGTTGATTCCCATCTTCACATAGTTTACTTAATGCAG
Organism: Alosa alosa; assembly: GCF_017589495.1. NCBI lineage: Eukaryota > Metazoa > Chordata > Actinopteri > Clupeiformes > Clupeidae > Alosa > Alosa alosa. Next base: position 20,671,581 of record NC_063190.1, on the reverse strand, counting down.
TTTTGTAACTATAAGTTTCCCACAATTATTGGCACCCCTGGTAAAGTTGACTAACAGAAGGTATTAACAATGATCTTTTGATGATTTATCGTAATCTCAGAATGTAAACAATGAGGGAAAATCCAACCTTGAAGGGAAGCAAATTTATATTATCTAAACCCATGTGCTTAAAAACTGCCACCATCAGACAACGAAATGTGTCTAACCAGAAGTAAAAAAAAGTCTGAAAAGTGCAATGTGATATACACAGTATAGACAGGTGGTACATAAACAGTATAACTTATGTGCATTGTAGACAATAATGTAATGTAAAACAGGTTTTTAGGCCGAGTATACTTGCATATACAAGGAATTTGGTCTCTGCATTTATCCCATCCATGAATTAGAGAACACACAGTGAGGTGAAGCACACACTAACCCGGAGCAGTGAGCTGCCTTGCTACAGCAGCACTCAGAGATGGGAGAGCAGTGCTCAACCACTTCCCCCACCCACATTTTTCCTTCGGGTCGGGGATCGAACCGGCACACCTTCGGTTACAAGCCCGAAGCCCTGACCAGTAGGCCACGGCTGTATACAATTAAGAAGGTGGAATAGTTTGCAGTAATATAAATGAAATATAAATATGTGCACCATATTAGCAGTAATCTTGTACGAGCAGAATAGATATGGATATGCAGTATGAATAATGTATGAACAACATGTACAGATATGTGCAGTGTAGTAGCAGTACATAGCCTACTCGCCACTCTGGATGATGTGGTTGCAGGGTGCGACTCCAAGGATGTCATTCAGTGGTCTGATGAGCCGTGCCTTCAACTATGCTCAGAAGGCCTTATCCTTGAATCATGCAGTGGCGGTCCTAGCTTGTGTGATGCCCTGGGCAACCACCCCCCTCAGCGAAATTTGTTGAAGCACTTTGGACCTAACATAATTCTTCTCAGAAGTCTTCTCAGAAAGCGTACTGTGTTTTGACTGACAACAAACGCTATGTCCAAGCATTTGAGAAGCTATGTAGGGGGAATTTTATTCAAGCCCATGTGTGATTGTCCACAGCCAGTCACTTGCACATGGGTGGTTGACGTTTTAGGCTGATATTAGGCATGGAAATCACTTAGTCCTGTTGTACTGACCCTTCCATTCCCAAAAATATGTATGGTCTTTTAGATTTGTTGTTGAAATGCATATTTATTCACTAATTAGTTGTGGTAGTGACTAAAATTGTCATATGGTGTGACATGAACGTTATTGTTTGTAAAATTATAATGGGGTATTTTGTTTTTAATGTGAGCAATGTATTATAATCTTCTATCATTACTTCATCAAGATCTAGCATTTCCTTGTGCAAATTTATTACATTTTACAGTATATTTCTTCATCAATACACAGAGTAAGGCATATGTCCTCAATCTTTCAATAAACGTCATATTCATTTTGACATACCTTGATATAAAAGAAAGAAAATGCTTGTGACTTTTGCTGACACTATTTTCTATCTGTTCCATTGAGATTTGAATGATTTAGACCCCAAAAGCCTTTTTATTTTCATAATTTCTTGATGTCACACCAAATGATATGGTGTCACGCCATATGATAAATAACACCACAAAACAATCTGTTAATACAAAAATGTGTATTAAATGTATTTCACAAGCAACAAAAGACAGTTTAAGACAGGTATATCATGTAAAGGTTCACTTTCACTTTTTTTGGTGGCTTCACAATATTATGCCTGAACTTTTAGTCAAGCAGACTCACAAGTAGGCATCTGGGTTATCAATATATGATTGAATAAACAGAAAATTAATTCATTTTCTTGTTTTTATTCAAAATCAATCAATTTGTGAAATGTGACTGGGACAGTCACGCCATATGAGCTTTTTCTGGTTTGGCTGAAAATTGTGAAAAAATGGAAGAATAATCCCATGAATGCTCTGTATGTTCATATAAAACAGCATTTTCTGAACAATATCACCATAGTTTTTGATATATATATTTTTTTATAATTTACCTATCTTTGACACATTGGACCAAAAAAGGCCATGTCATGTCAACCACCAACATGCTGATTCGGCATGTAGCTATCCTGCCAGCTGATTTGGCAAGCCACAATGCACTAGAATGTGACAGCCCTGTGCCAGACTGCTGTTGACACTGTTGTGTGTCCAGTTACTGCCAATGACATCATGTATGGTTCCCAGAAGCTGCATTTTACCAACAGGTCAGCATGGCTAGCTATTTAGTCTGAGTGCTCTGAGTGTGGTTCCCAGAAGCTGCCTTTTACTAACAGGTCGGCATGGCTGGCTATTCCTTTAGGTTTCTTCCTTAGTAAGGGAGTTTTTCCTTGCCCCTGTTGCTCTTGGGTGCTCCTTGTTGGTGCCCCCCCCCCTCCTTGTATCCTTGTATTCAGTCACGTTGAGTGCTCTGATTTCAGACGGACCTGTGCTCATCTCCATCAGGGCACAGGGTCTTCCAAAAAACTGACCAATGTTTGCGGTACCCAGGTCCAGAGGCGTATCAAGCTTTTTAAAAGTGTGGGGGTTGTGGGATAGGGAAGTGGAAACAACCCGGCTAAATTCCCTGCAGGGATGTTATAGTTCTCAGATGTAGAACTCAAATGTGTCTTGATGCCGCCGTTTGTAAGATCAAAATAAGATGTTCTAAATGGAATGCGATCGTATTTAAGATATTAAGATCTCCAGTAGATGTAGAACTAAGACACACATTGACTAGAATGCTAGTAGAAAGTTTTCTGGAGTCTGATCCGAGACCAACTCCAAATGTACTGCCCGTGTAACAGCACAGGTAAATAAAGCAATGTATGTCTTTCTCAGTTGACCATTAGACTTGACATACAATCCAGAGTTTTGAATATATTGTAGTCTTAGTGGGGAGAGCAAGGAAAAAAGTGAGTTGCCGTAATCTAGACGGGACATAATAAAGGAGTGAACCAAAGTCTGTGCATCACTAACAGAGAGGAAGGGTCGGAGGCGGACAATGTTATTGAGGTGAAAGAAGGAAGTCTTAGTGAGTGATTTGATATGAGGATCAAAGCTAAGGGTGGAGTCAAGCTGAATGCCAAGGTTTTTAACAACAGGGATAGAGTGGACAGGTGAGCCATCAATGTTGAATGTGAGACTGGGAGATTTGGTGAGGATGCTTTTAGGGCCAATCAGCAGAATTTCGGTTTTGTCTGTGTTGAGCTTGAGAAAATTGTTTTGCATCCATAATTTTAAGTCAGAGGCAGTCAGTGAGGGAGCATGGTGGGGGGTCAGAGGGTGAGGGAGTGGTAAGATAGAGTTGGATGTCATCTGCATAGCAGTGGAAGTTGAGACTGTGGCTGCGAATAATCTGGCCAAGAGGGAAGATGTATATGAGAAAGAGGAGGGGCCCAAGTACAGAACCCTGCGGGATAATCTGCTTAACAAGCTGCCTCCCCCTTAGAATCCAATACCTCTCCCTCAACTGCACTAGAGTATCCCTCACCCCAGCATGCATTGCCTCCTCATGACAATGTTGAACCAGCAACTCAGAGTATCGGTGCGCCTTGGGTAGCACCCAAACTGAACTCAGATTGCTGTAACCTCCCTCCCAAACTGACATGGCCATGTGGATCCAAGAATGGCTCCAGATCTCTGATTTTCGAATCCTTTCCAACGTTGTTCCCCGATTTCAGTTGATTTATTTTTTGGTTGAAACTGCACTCTTGGGGCATCCTCACCAGTATGTTTCAGCTGTGATAAGCTCCTCTGTGGTAAGCTCTCCTTTCGTTTCTGGGGTGAGCGGGCATTGACAATGAACTGCTGCACCCAAGCTGTGATTCTCAGTACAGTTTTTTAACCTGCTATATCAGGACCCACAGCAGTTCAACTTGTTCAGTACTAGTTAATTCAACAGCAACATGAAATCCTGTCCTTAGTTCTGCGTTTGCTTCATTGGTTATGGAGGGTTCATCAATTACAGGTGGTTCAGTGGCTACCGTAGAGTAGGAAGGTCCCCTCCACCACAGCTGACTGTTTATGAGATTCTGTGCGCTCTGCCCTTTTGTGGGTAAGTCCGCAGGATTGTTTTTGCCATTACAATGTGTCCAAGACTCAGGATTAGTAGGCTCTGTATTTCAGTCACTCTATTTGCCACAAAGGGCTTCCATTTCTGTGCAGTGCTACGCATCCAATAATAAGCAATCATGGAATCTGTCCACATCTTTAACTGACTCTTGTCCATATTCAGCGGCTTTAGTAAATGATTTCCCAGCCTTGCACCAATTAAAGCCCCCCATTAACTCAAGCCTTGGCAAAGTTATCTTCTTCCAGGGAGCCACTTTAGACTTTGATGCAACAAAGCTGGCCACAGCATCACACCCCTCAGCGGAAGTATCCAATCGCGCCTCTAAAATGTAGTCAGATTGAAGACTGCAAAACGGACGCCGACTTAGCTTTGTTGCTGTTGAAATTGTAAGTAGCCTACCCTTGGGTGAACTTCGTCTTTGTAATATGGTTTGATAGTCTCTTGAACAATGTGTTTGCTCGACCGTTTTATTGTGAGCCCTGTATGTGTTTAGCTTGGTTTCTTGATGGCTAGCTCGCTAGCTAGTGGGGGTTTAGCGTAGCAGTCACTTGCTACCGAAGCTGCAGGGGGAGCTATGTCGTGAAAAATACGAGCCCAAATCCGGCGAAAACCCAGAAACAGCGAAGGAATAACCAGACCTGCATAGGGCTTCTTTAAAGGGATATTCCACCATTTGGGGAAATCATCTGGGTTACAGCTGTAACCTCGGTTCCCTGAGTAGGGACCAGACCTATTACTACAATTGAGTTTTACCTTTCCCCAGTTCATCCAGCTCATTGAATCAGATTAGACCGTTAGCTTATAGCAGAGATGCTAACGGTCTAATCTGATTCAATTAGCTGGAGCGAAAAGTGTTACTGTCAGACTCAGAGAACGGCTGGATGAACTGGGGAAAGGTAAAACTCGACAGTTTAACTCAAGGGGAGGTGGAAAATGAGTGTATTTCCCCAAATGGTGGAATATCCCTTTAAGTCTGCTGTTTATCTGTAAAGCACTTCATTATTTCATAGCTATCTAGTAGCCTGTAGATTTCACAATGATAGGAGAAGTATATTAAACTATAATATTATATTAATTTAGCAAAGCAACATTACGCAGTATACACAATCACATGCAAACAAAACGGAGGGAGATGCGCATCATGCCACAGCGCACGGGAGAGACTGGCAACATGTGACAGGTGTTATAGTTAGGCAAACTCACCAACAAAACCCAAAATAAAGACCCACCAAACAGAGCCTACAAAACTAGACGCAGACACTAACAATATGGGACTGGACAGAGAACATGACAAACAAAATAAACTCAAAGGAAATCACAATTTACAAACAAGACAAAGAAACAAAGGTTACACTTAACAGTATCGACATAAGAGTGACATGGCACTATCATGAACATGTCATAAACGTTTATGACATACCGCTTCTGTTATTGAAGGCGCTCTAAGCGATGCTGGGTAACGTCACTTCTGTTTACGTTCAAACAAAACAGAAAGCTAGCTCGCTACTTCCTCCCCCTCCCTCCCGTGCTGGTGCAATTGAAACTCTCCTAAACGCGCATCTCGTCTGTGATTTGCTGGAAAAGTTTGTTATGTTTTTATGGGCTAGGTTTGCCCAGGTTGGAGCCTGGGCTGTCCACAGAGATCACGTTTTTTTTACAGTTTTTTTACAGCCTAAAAAACAAATGACATGGCTTAGAGCACCTTTAAGTGACATTCGGTTTTTGTCATTAGTTAGGATTAGGTTTAGGGTTAGGATTACAGTGTCATGTCACTTTTATGTCGACACTGTCAAGTAAAGTGTTACCGAAAGAAACACTGAACTGCAACCAATCGTAAGACAAAACAGCAACGCCTGCGAAGTCCGGCCCTCCAGGCCACCAGGCTACATGCACCCGCTCCAGATACGGTGGTGGTGAGGTCACAGATCCGCACTGAGCTGGCAGGAAATAGAAATACCCTCAACAGGAGCGGTGGAGGAGGAAAACTGCAGTTACGAGGCACGCTAGACAGGGAGCCATCTCAACGAGGGGGGAGCAAGAATTAAAAGCACAGTCGCCCTCACTGGTACTTCCAGATCTTTGTTTGGGCAGCGGCTGCTAGTCAGGGGGATTGGCAAGTAATTAGGCTGATAGTGACGTGACAAGCACGGAAAGTTCAGTGTGAGCGATCCAACCCCACTACATGAACAAAGTGAGAAACAAAGTGAAACCTTTGACGATGGCAGTCCAGTATGAAAAATAATTATTTTGTCATATTTAAATCGAATAGGCCTAATGTTTCTGGTTTTTCACTGAGAAGCACCTACAGCTGTGTTTCAAGAGTCTTCGCTCTGTCTATTGATAGCAATTATTTTAGGGTTTCAAAACTACTTTTAGTTAGCCATGTGACCCCTCTTGGCATTAAACAAAGGCACCCTCCCCTCCCCCAATGAAATGCTAATGTATGGTTCCAAGGGCTATCAGATCCACAAGACAAAGGATGTTACCTTGCTATAATGTATCCATGTGTCATGAAATGTAAATATATTCATGTTTGGTATCATTGTAATAGTCACAGTACAAGGATTGTAATGATTTGATTGTGAGAATGTTTGGAACATTCAATAAGTGATATTTCTGATATATAAGATATCTCTCCTCATGCTGTTCAGATAAAAATGCATAGGTGTGAAGTAGGTGTGAGTAGGTGTGTCTGATGCCATCTGGAGAACCAACCACGTGGGATTGTTTTGCCGTCAATTCTTTCTTTGTTTAACCCATACAAAAGTGACTAACTTGCATTGTTTGTCAGAAGAACTAGAACTAGAAGATGGAGAACTGAAGGAGAGAGAGAGAGGTTGATCCAGCAGAGGCCATGGCCTCTGTGACATGGCCTACATAGACCATAGACCATTTTTTACCCTCTCTGCTTGTAACAGAATAAACCTGATTCCTGAGTGTTCCTAAAGTTAATATTAAGTAATTATTCACCACAATTAAACTATCAATTCAGCATTTTCCCTCTTTAATTCTCTTTTTCTGTCATATAGATCAGTTTCAACAGATATGTCAGGGTGAGATTGTAACTGATATTCTTCTTGTAGGCCTCCCACGATCTCCTGAGTCTGGGCAGCGGACTCTCTTCTAACAGACCTCTGGTATCTCACTAATCTGTCTACATGTGACTGTGGCTGCTTCTGAAATTTCAGAGGTGGGTAAACTGTGTTTACTTGCATTTAGCCTCCACTACATTCCTGATTGGAGCATAATCAGGACTCAGATAAATGAATTAATGCCGTAGTAGTGTTTTTAAGACCATCTATATCAAACTTCTCTAACTGCCTAATAAGCGACTGTTTATTGAAACACATCTATTAATAACTCTATAACAACGCTTATGAACACTAACGTCATGAAAATCTACCGTTTTTTGAAAGCTAAATGTTGGCAAGTATGGCCTACCATCATGTGTTTAGTGAAACTGACAGCGTTTTTCATTTGATTACAAATATGAGGACTGACTGGCTTTTCTGTGTAGCCTGTGCAGTAATCCATCCCTGCTGACAAGTAATACGCATGAAAATTCCATAAAAGGGTCTTATTAGCCACTTTCCCACCAAGTAGTTACAAGAACGTAGTTATAGGAACAGTCCACTTCTAAACAGTTCTACTATCTACTCTCCGCCAAAACCGGTTTTCCATTTGCATTCGCACTGGCCAAGTGGCCATGGGAACTGGTTGCCCATTCAATTTCAAATTGCCCATTCAACTTGGGTTGACAGTGGGCGTGACCAAAGATTCTAGAACAGAGCTTGTGAATCTCTAGAATCTTTGGGCGTGACTTATAAGTTATATTTCGATATCACCATATTTCGATGTTTACCGTTGTGATGCCTAAGTGTTGCTCTGCACTTCTATACTCTTCTATGTAACGCATTTCTTGTAAGAACTTTAAAAGAAATGCATTTTAGAAGCTTAAGGTAACGTTTAGTGAATGTGAATGTAACCTGTTTAAGGCATCTACATGCGAATGCAATGGACACACATCTTATTTTTTTTTTGGTTTATGGGGAATTCCAGTTAAGGATAGATCCGTTGCCTTGTGATGTAAAGCAATAGAAACACAAAACTGATGGTTGCTTATATGAATGAATTGTTGTTATCTATATTAATACACAGTTTTCCTCTCATTTTCCTTCTCCCTCACATAGGGATCTGGATGTGGCTGTGCTGCGGTCCAGACATCAGATCATCCTCAAATTACCCTTGGCCGAGCTTTTGTCTCTTGGCCTACAGGCTATGAGAAGAGGATGTCTGCCACCAGCTTCCAACTCACATGTGGCCTTGAGGGGATCATTGGAGCGATTGATGGCTGCCACATCAGGATTAAGCAGCCACCGGCCAGAGGAGGGGCCTACAGTACATGAACAGGAAGTCCTACTACTCTGTCCTCCTCCAGGGGATTGTTGATGCTGAAGGCCGCTTCATCAGCGTATTCACTGGAATGCCTGGCACAGTGCATGATGCCAGAATGCTGCGGTCCTCTTCATTTTTCCAAGAATGGCAGGAGAAGATGGGGGAGTACCGTCTCCTGGGGGATAGTGCTTACATTGGTCAGGCTTTCCCCTTCATCATCAGCCCCCGGCATGACAATGGGGCTCTCACAGATGCAGACCTTCGCTACAACACCGACATCAGTCGAGGTGGAGTCATCGTTGAGCAGGCATTTGGGAGGATGAAGTGCAAGTGGAGGCGTATGAGAGACTTGCAGAACACATGCTCCGTCACTGTGGTGAAGATCATCTTGGCTGCATGTTACCTTCACAACTTTGCCCAAGGTGCCTCGATAGGATGTGATGAGCACCCAGATGGATGTCCAAGAGAGGAAGATGCCAACGAGTAGGAAGTGGTGTTCCAGCAAATTTTTGGCAAAACCAAAGATGCTTCTACCTACTTCCCATTTTCTGACTTATATTACGTACATGAGAAATTAAATTGCTGACACTATTCCTGTGTTTTGTAATAAAATGTTTAACCTTAAAATTAATGTTTCTTTATTTATAAACCAGTTTATTTAATGGGAGGGGGTGTGGAAATGATTGGGTTGTACAGTAATTGTAGATCCAGAGAACCAGATACAAATATTTAAGTGAATGTGTGTCTGAATGTCACATTCCAGACTCAAAATGGGCTATTCCAAACCTTTGCACTTGTAAATGCTTAGATGCAATTGGGGAAGTCGTGGCCTACTGGTTAGGGCTTTAGACTTGTTGCCGGTTCGAACCCCGACCAGTAGGAATGGCTGAATCCTCTACATACTTACAGCACACTGCCCCCACCTACCCACACGCACACTACACACACACACACACACACAGTCACTGCTCCACTCCCCTCCCGCCCACACACACATCTTCACTGTCATCACTCACATACATTACATACAGTACTCTGCTTGCAATATTAAGTCCCTGCCCCCCCCCCCCTACATACACAGCACATTATTTAATCAGGAAGCTTCTCCAACTCACATCCCCAACATACTTACAGCACACTGCCCCCCCCCCCCCAATACACAGCACTTTGTCTCATGAGGAAGCTTCTCCAACACATTGCACACTGCCCTCTCCCCACATACACAGCACACTATCCCATCTCCCCTGTCATCCCCCCAACACACACACCAAGACCCCTGGCAGTTGGGTTAGTCCCTTGAGCCGTGGATCTGCCCAAGGTTTCTTCCTTGGTAAGGGAGTTTTTCCTTGCCCCTGTTGCTCTTGGGTGCTCCTTGTTGGTGCCCCCCACCCAATCCCAATCCTCCCCCACCTTTTTTTATGCAGCCCTTGCCACTTAATCTACTAAACCCCTCTTCAACTGTACTTTTTACCCCCCCCCATTAATGCACAAATAGGCTGACACCAGACATAATTTCACTGCATTTCTTACTTCCAGTAACTATATGCATGTGACAATAAACTTCCTTGTATCCTTGTATCCTTGAAGTGCCCCTGAGCAAGGCACCTAACCCCTCACTGCTCTCCGAGTGCCGTTGTTGTTGCAGGCAGCTCACTGCGTCGGGATTAGTGTGTGCTTCACCTCACTGTGTGTAGTCAGTGTGTGCATATGAAAAGGTCACATTCCAGACTCAATGGGCCATATACAGTTATTCACATTTGCATTCATCATGCATCATGTTTTCAGGGGTGGGGGAGGACAGCCTAATAACACTATACCACTTATAAAACTTGGGTGATATTCAAACACACTCAGGCTTGGATGAGTTAAACATATATATATATATATATATATATATAGTTTTTGTCCGATAAACATGAGTAACACCACTAGAAACCTTGGATCTTCTAGTTTTCAAATATATATGTTTTAAAATAAAAATGTATCGATTGCGCTTTGTAAAGAGAATGAATAAAACGTTTAAGTTTTTCAGTAGTTTAGCCAACAACAGGCTGATACTGACACACCCCTCAGCTATTCAGATGGTAAGTGCCCAGGCAATCAATGCCGTCATTGGGCCATTGTCTGGGAGCACGAGGTGAAAACACTCCCCATGTCACCAGTATACTGTAAACAAAGACACATGCACAGGAATGTTTACATTAGAATTCACTGATAGCCTGAGGAAGTATGGCCAACGAACGGAGGAAGATGACGCCCACTGAAGCCTCTCTGCGGATCCAAGAAGAACTGGCCTTAGAGAGTGAGTCAGAAGACGCAAGGTCAGATGTTTCCAACGATGGTGATGAATTACACTTAGAGCTTCGTGTATATCCCGTGGAGGACATTTCTAATGAATAAGTAGCATAATACCTCTTTTACCATTTGTTGTGTAAGGCATTCTATCATCCCCGCAGGAACCTTTCAGTGAACGAACGCATGGTGGCTTCCAGATGTCATACTATGAGACAGTACATGAAGGACAAATCAACTATGTGGGGGTTCAAGTTGTTTGTGCTTGCAGACTCCAGCAATGGGTACACCTCTGACTTTTCTGTATACCAGGCCAAAGTTTGGTGCATGTGGAACATACAGGGAATCCTGGAGAGATTGCCAACGGAGTAACCTCAATGCACTGACATTCACCCAGAGGAACAATCCGATGGATAAGAGATGGACCTGTAGTCTATGTGAAGTGGATGGATACACCATAGGTGTCTGTCTGCTCCACTATCCATGCTGCCTACACTGGGGATGTAGTGCAGCGAAGAGTGAAAAGCAGACAGTCTGTTCCATGCCCCAAACCTGTGGTTGAGTACAACAAGTTCATGGGTGGTTTGGATTTGTCTGACCAGTTGATCCAGTACTTCACAGCACAGCACAAAACTGTGAAGTGGTATAAGAAGCTCTTTCTTCATTTCCTGGACATTGCTACAACAAATGCCTTTATCCTCCACAAAGACCTCATGCAAACCATGCAGAAGGAAAGCCTTAGCCAGAAGCAATTCATGGAGGAGCTCACTGCACAACTGTGTGGGGTACCACTGACTTTTCAGCCCCCAAAGGCTCCTGTGCAGACAGCTGGACAGACTCACTGGCCAGTTTGTGGGACTGAGCTCAGCACAGATGGGAAGAGGGCTGGTGATGGTCGCAGAGCCTGTGTGTACTGCAGGCGTCATGGAAGGAAAACAAAAACTCTGTGGAAGTGCGATGCATGTAACGTCTTTGTTTGCCTTCAGCAAGATAGAAACTGTTTTGTTGCTTGGCATCAAGATGAGAACTGCTCATTTCAGTAGCGGATTTACAGTATAAGGTCTACATTTCTGGAACACTGAATATTCTGGAAAGACTGATAGACTGTACATGGGAGCAGAGAGCCACAGTCACACTTTCTTTGTAGCAGCCTGCAAAGCTTTGGGGGAAGGTAACTGTAGTGCCCTGGTAGAGCACCTGACAGGACAAAGACAGCAATTGACAGGGGGGTGGGGGCAGTGACAGGTGTGATACACCAATCTCATCAGTATTCATTTGAAAGAGCCACTGGTTTCATTTAGTCTGACTTTTTTAAAATTTGTGTTGAAACTACATAACATTTCTGAATGCTCTTCTTACTTTCATGTAGCCAACTCTTATGTTTATAAGGTTTAAAAGTACAAAGTCTTGGCTAGGTACATTTATTGTGTATTTTTTTACATGGTTTGAAGACCTTTGAAAATAAGTTTTTGTGTAGTTGTGTTTACACTTAATTTTAATAAAAACTAATTTCATTACATTTACTTTAGTTTCATTTTATTATTATGACCGCCGCGCAGCGAAGCGGTCATGATAATAGGTTTAGTCAGATTTTTTTTTTTCCGCATTGCCAATTTTCTGTCAAGGATTCCCGGGATACTGAAAGACCAGGGTGCACAAAACTTGGTGGGCATGAAGCCCTACAAGGATAGCATGGAACCATTGTTTTTCGTTTTGATCTGTAGTCCCCCTGCTGGACTGGATCCCCGAAAGGAGGGTAGGGCGGACACAGTTTTCTGTGAATATCTCGAGAACCTTAGGGCCTAGGAGGACCTTTTTTTTTTGTATGTTGGTCTTAAGGGGCCATGTCAACCCATCCCATTACCACTCAATTAATGTATAGCGCCACCTAGTTAAAAATTAAAAAGCAAACAATATCTCTGGCTGACATGGTCAAAACTGCACTAAATTGAAAGTGTAGGATCATTATGACACCCTCTGAATGCATGCCAAGTTTCGTGGACTTTCGTTCATGGGGGGCCGTACAATAAATTCATTTATGTGTACATTTAGTGACCATACACCATCAGAGTTTTCTTGAGAACCGTAGGGCCTAGGATGACCAATTGTTTGCGTATGTTTGCCTCCAGGGGTCATGTTAACCCATTCCATATGCACACATGTGCATAAATAGATATTCACACACACACACACATACATTCACAGTAATCATACGTATGACACATACACACACAGTAGAGATATGTACGCATGCAGGCACATGCACACACACAGGCACACCCACAAGCACATGCACGCACACACACACACGTACACGCACACATGCACACAATTCAAAAATAACTCAGAATTATGAACAGGCAAGATGGGGGTGGGGTTCTATAAAATGTATTTTACATGTGAAATCTATGAACTAATCATGTTTTGGTACTTGTTGTCTAGCAGATATCAGTGAGAATTGAGTGTGCATAATGCAATTCAGTGAGACGGTTATCATATATGCCTTTCACCTTTTGTTTTTAGCCAGCAGCCAGACCAGCAGATACCCTGACTTTGCTGAATTACTGAAGCTAAGCAGGCTTAGTTAGTACTTGGATAAGAAACCTCCTTGGAAGAGTAGGTTCCTGCTGGAAGTGGTGTTGGTGGCTGGCCAGTAGGTGGCACTCTTCCCTGTGGCCAAAAGCCACCAAACATATCAATCCCAATGTCCTATTGCAGTGACAGGGACACTGAGGTCCTGACTCACCATGTATGTTAAAGATCCCATGGCACTTATCGCAAAGAGTAGGTGGTTCCCTGATTTGACACGTAAACACACACACACACACTACACATGCACACACACATACATGCACACACACGACACGCACAAACACGCACACAAACACTTAAACACACATACAGTACACACACACACATGCACCCATACAAACACACCTACACACACACACACACCCACACACACACACACATATACACAAAAACAACCACACACTCAATTACAAACACACAAAAAATGAACAAAGTAGGAAATGAACACAATTTGACAAGCGTGACTTATGAAACTTTTGTGGAAAAAATGTGCTGGACTGGGCGGCGGTCATATTTTGTACCGCTCTGGAGTACATGTAGTTGTAGATGTTTTCTAGAATATAAAAATATGTGCCACTTTTGCATAGATGGTTTTAGTTAGATGAAAAACTTAAAAATGTTAAGGTGTAGCAGACTGCCTCAAACTGTCTGAAAGGCCCGGGACCTGTTAAATAGCTTATATAGTAAATAGTAAAATAGGTTAAATAGTCAAATATAAATAGGCTAATAGGTTAAATAGTCAAATAGAAAGGAGACAAAGTCTACTTTAAAAGTTAAATAGCTTAAATAGTCAAATAGGTTTGTGTCCATTGTCGTCGTGCCCGTCTCACATCTTGTACACCATCCTACTGAACAACTGGAGGAGCACACTCCAATCTTCCCTCAGTGCCTTTATCTCGGCCAGGGTCTCATCGTGCCGCCGCTGGGAAGCAGCCATGGCAGCAGCATCAGACCTCTCAAGGTAGGCCAAAATGTTATCCTCCTGCCTCTGCCGCTTCCGCGACCTCGGGGTGTCAGAGGTTCTGGTGGGGACTCGATCTAAAGTTGGACTGGCTGTGGAAAAAGCAGGAGCGAGGGAAGAGGAGCTGGTGGGCTGCGTTGGGGAGGGAGCTCTGGTGGGCGGCGCTGACAACTCTGTGTTGCATGGAGGTGATGAGGGAGCTATCCCTGGTGCTGACACTGGTGAGGGAGAACTGTTGGCGTATCACCATACCAGCACAATCGCTCCCCACAACAGGTGGGTTCATGTCATGGTTTCCCCCAAGCAGCTTGTCCATCTCTGTGTAGAAATGGAAGTGGACAGGCCCCCTTCCTGTCAACTCGTTATTGTCTTTAACCTTTTTATATCCCTCCACTAGCGTCAACCACTTGCATGCCACCTTGTCATGCTGGAAGTGCTTCCCGAACTGTCTGGCAAGCTTCCCAGCCATCTCCTTCCACAGCAGCTTCTTTTGTCTTCTTTCCCAACTTCAGCCGCCGGTTGAGGTCATTGAGAAACTTTCCAGGTCCCTCGCCCTCTACCTCAAGGTGGCTCCCCATTAGGTGGGTGAGGAAGAGGGTCTGCGGGGGTCTCGCAGATCCTCGCAAGTGTCATGCACTCCCGCCACACAAGCGTGTCTCCCCTGGAGTTCTTAGTCGAGCCTGCCACTTATCAGCCAATCAAAAATAGCAAAAGGCCTACACAATAGCCAATCAGAAAATAGCACTATTGTATCAGGGTAAGATTTAATGCAACAACAATGAATCTGTGAATCTGAAATTCATCCAAAAGTTTCGTTCATCTTCAGAGGAAACCACTGGAGCTTCGAGCATCAGTTTGAGCACAGAGTAAGTCATCTTTTAATGTTACAACAAATCCACAACTTGTTTGACACAAACAATGACGTGCATCAGTTGTTCATGAGTCTGTAACTTAGCCGACAATTTTACAGCCTGTTCACCTACACTTGCTCAGAACATCTCTCTCTCTCTCCAAATAGGCTATCATTGTATTAGCACTAAAGCGTTAAAATGTATTGCATATTGTTAGGTCACTTTTAAAATCATGTCATATTGTATAATTATATACTGGCCATGGATGCAGTAATCATTGCATCTGTCTTTTAAAGATGTCAGGTAAAAAGCAATTAAGCATCCTCTCATTCGCCCTGAGAGGAAAGCCCCCTAAAAAGGCCAGGTTAGTGAATGCTGGCTCAGAGGTACGTAGGCCCATTATTGAATTGTCAGTCCCATGTGTCAAATCTTTTATTCTGCAAGTCTGGGCAATTCTAAATTATACTTATGCCCCATTTTGAGTTTTTTGCACATCATCTACTTAGGAGGGCATTGCTCCTACATAATTTGGCCAATAATCAAATGCCTGATCACTTTTGAAAGCTGAGACACTGTAGTTTGTTTGGAAAAGAATTAGAATAACTGCGTTATGTACTGACAGAGTTACAGAGACTAGAATATTGTTTTCTTTTTTCTACCGGATAACAAGCATCTCTGAACTGACCACATTTCAGCCCTCTAGGTCTTGACTTGATATGACTTATCTCTCCATAGGACTTTTGGTTATCCAAAATGCATACTGACAATCAAATGCTTACTGCATATGAACCCCTTAGAAGCATAATCTTGGTCTCAAATGAAAGGTAACACTGTGAAGTCTCATGCTTCCATTTGGATTGTACTTCAGGGTTTCTGATATGCAATGACCAGACCTACACTGAATATGGAATAATTACAAATAATTACAAAAAACTAACTATCTTTACAATTTCTATTTCAATTCAATTGGTGTGTATTAGATGGACTATATATCTACACAACTAATATTGGATCAACTGGTAACCGACCAATGGCTGGAAACATTTGAAGGCATAAATAACAGCAACAAAAACACTAATAATAGTATTATTAATGAAAGTGTGAAACACCCCCAAATGAAACACCCCCATTACCCCAAACCCGTCCGACCCGCCACCCTTTTGACTCCCGGACGGACAGATTGACTGACGGATGGACAGGAGCGGGTTGGGGGTGTTACTCTTGCCAGTCCTCAAAACTTGAGAGCCCTGGGTCTGCTCTTTGGTAAAACCTTCATTCACTTTACAAAATTGTGTGCTCGTTTTACTAAATTGTGCTCTTATTTTAATTTTTGTAAACTGAAACCACAATTTAGTATAACAAGAGCACTATGTCATAAAGTGAAGACACAATATACTAAATTGTGCACACAATAGTAAAATGAGACCACAACTTAGTAAAATGAGCGCACAATTTACTAAAATGACTGCACATTCTCTCGATATACAAAAATACATGGCAATGACACCTCCTGGGATCCATATAAGATAAACTCCAGATTGCAAACACTTCTATAAGCATTGATAAGAATGCAAATAGCTCAACAGCAATGTAATATCTTTCACAATCTCCAGCCTAGGCTATAGGACAGTGATCCTCACTATTTTTTACACAAGAGCCACATTGGCAGTGCAAAATCAAAAAGAGAGCCACTTTTACGACAACATACTAACTCACCTTTGCAAATGTGCATGTCTACATATAATATATAATATACATTCTAATATAAATACATATAAATAAATATCCCACAAAAAAAGAAATAACACAGCCAATATAGCTAAATATATACAGCCAAGGCTTAATAACTTCCTTTCACCTTCATTATTTGGGTGAAGGGAGAAGTATAATTCAGATGTTTGCATTTTTGTAGTGCAGTATTGTATGTTTATGAAGCACATTTGAAAAAATATATTGGCTGTGTTACCACATAGCCTACAATGGGTCCCATTTAGAAACAGCCACATAGCACATTCGCGCTTTCCGTGATACACGCAGATGCATGAAATGTATTACAACTTATTGCCACAAGGTGGCAGTTTAAGTCCGCTGTAACATTGCCGGTAAACAGGGCAGCGGACTGCATTCAAAGGCGTTGCAAGTGGCAGTGAGATACTGTAAGCAGAACGAAACTAAAGATCACCTCGTTGAAGTCACACATGCAGTAGACTAGGCTAAATCAGAGCCTACTTTTGTTTTTATCAAGATGATGGCCTTTGGCGAACAGTTTAGCAGGGGTGTAGTGGGCGTTGGACGCGGGGGAACGCCGTCCCCCCACTTCTTGGAGCATTGTTTTGAGCATTTTAATATGCATTTATTAATATAACAAGTGTTGTTACCAGTGATAACAACGCATCACGCAAACGTCTCCAATTAGGCCTCTTTGTCATAAAATCCGTTACAAGAATGGCCGTCATGCTGTAGCACTCCACCATGCGTAAAGACATTAAAAACTACGCTCGTCATTCCGCGTTACCCGAAAGTAGCTAGAAAGTGGCTAGAAAACCATAGATTATACAACTGCCTGTATCCGAGTCTAGCAAGCATCTTCATGGCCCACTGTTGCAATTCCTTCGTTTGTGTTTTGCAGAAAGCAGGCAGGCTAATCCAGTGGTCAAAATGACACGATAAGCATGTGTGAGTAATAGCCTACGAGTGATTTTTATCGAGGGAGCTCCAATAGATAAGGCTATTTAACCATAAGTAATGACCCAACGGTGAACCTGAACAACTTTAGGTAAAACGTACGATTGGTGTAGCTACTTTCATCTAAACAAAAACTTTTCAAATGACTGGCACTTGCCTGCCCAATGTTCTTTCTGTTATTTTTTTGTTTTGTTTTATTGGCTGTGCACCTCTGCATTTTAATCATTCGCAATGACATTCATGACGCCCCCTCAAATTGAGCTACACTGCCCACACAGCGTGTTGAATGCGTGTAAATCCTGCTTTTGCTATTGTTATTGCCATGGTTTACGTGTGGTAATGAATGAAGCCTTGGCCTTACGCACCTAAGTATGTGGAGGTGCGAGTGTGACAATTTTTGCAATGATGTCATTAAAATAGCGTCCCCCCACTTTAAAAATCCCCGCTACACCACTGCAGTTTAGGCCTACTCAAAATGAGTAAAACCAAATTTGGCGAAATCTCGCCAAAGCTGCATACGAGCCACCAATTATAGCTTGACGAGCCGCATATGGCTCGCGAGCCGCGCAATGACTAACACTATAGGACCTGGCTGCAGGCATGAACTGCAAATAATAGTGAATTGTCCTGTGAATAATCCTGAATTTGGTGTCGCATCTATCTGGGTATAATGTCAGCTGATATTAGACATGTCAAGTGTGTGTCAGTCAGTAGTCAATATTGCAAACAAAATTTTGGAAAAAGAGGGGGCACCCGGATTTGAACCGGGGACCTCTTGATCTGCAGTCAAATGCTCTACCACTGAGCTATACCCCCATCTGCAGTGATAGGGAACATTTTATGTATTAATAGCTTGTACTCTAGTATTCTCTGATATCTTTATATTTTAATGTATCTTTGTATTCATGTAACAAAATATGCATATGTCTTGCGAGAACATAAATTCGAGGGTGAAATACACAATTCTACACTATTCTTCAAAACACAGAAACAGAGCCTGTTTAGCATGAACGGATGTGACTGTTTGAACCGGAAGCATTTACTATTCCGGTTTCATTTTGTATCCATCACACAGTTTAGGAAACATGGTAGGTGTTGTTACAGTTATTAGTTCTTTAATGTGATTTCTCTTTTAATGTTTAAACCCCATGTTGTTGGCATAAGTTCTGTATTTCAATGCCTTTTGATTGTTTGGTTCATTTGAATGGCAATGCATTCTTATTGGAGCAGGCTTAAGTCAGCTACGTAGTTAGCATAGCTACCTAGTGATGCGTCATTGTGTCTTGCTAGCCTTGTGTTGTTTGACGTTATCATTAGCTGATATTATCTGGTGTTTGTAATGTTTTTTTTCCGCAAATATATATATTCATTAGCTAACCGTAAATGCGACATTTTGGATGAAGCCAGCCCTACTACTCTGGCATTTCTTCATGCCTTGTCACGACAGTCATGTTAGCCAGTGATGGCCATTAAGCGCGAGCCAGGTAAAGTTGTATTAAGCGCGAGCCAGGTAAAGTTGTATCAACGAACTAAGGAGATGGCTGTGTGTGGTAATTCTTTAATTGATCTCCCTGGTCTTTACTGTATTATCTTACGCATGGTTTTTACATGGTAATATCTATTACTAAATGTGTAGCTAAAATGGCAAGGAACGTTAATGA
This sequence comes from Alosa alosa, assembly GCF_017589495.1. Classification (NCBI taxonomy): domain Eukaryota; kingdom Metazoa; phylum Chordata; class Actinopteri; order Clupeiformes; family Clupeidae; genus Alosa; species Alosa alosa. The sequence goes on along the minus strand of NC_063190.1, from coordinate 20,652,078 downwards.
GTGAAACTGAAACTGCGTATAATACGTGACATAACTAATAGTTTAACTTTCTAGTGTCCTGTATTGTCATGTACGTACTTAAATAAAACTAAATCCTTACCATTTTAAACTCTTCCTACGTTACTTAGAACACTCGTGGGCTTCGCTCTCAACTGAAAGACAGTGTCCCTGTCACGGGGCTTGCTCCTCAAGCAGGAGCCTATGGGGTCCAGGACACAATGCGCAGGGGGTAAGTTTTGGAATACTGTCTTACATTTGCAATCTGTGATGTCTTGCATGTTGGCAGCAGTAGTGACTGGTGATTTTATAAAGTTGAGGATAATAAGGCAAACTCATTTACCAATGTGCATTCACCAGGTAGGCAAAACAAATAGGTCCAAATTATTTGGTGAAATAACCAATGAAAGGAGCAAAGTGTTCTATAGGAAGATACCGCATTTATGTCAATAATATGTCACAATCAAAATTATTAAATCAAGCAGTAAACACAATGTGTGGGCTACTACAGAATGTCAGAGACCCGTCCGACCTGTCTGATTATGAACAGCTGCTTATATACAAGGATTTGTTTTATTTGTATGCACCATTAAAAGCTACTCACATCTTGATTTTATAGAAGCCCCCACCCTCTCTCCGATAGTGCTCAACAGTGACCAACTGCTCTATTTCTGCAATTGGAACACCTAATGAATTTTCTCCATTGAGAATTTGATTATATTATATATTTGTATGCACCATTAAAAGCTACTCACATCTTGATTTTATAGAAGCCCCCACCCTCTCTCCGATAGTGCTCAACAGTGACCAACTGCTCTATTTCTGCAATTGAACACCTAATGAATTTTCTCCATTGAGAATTTGATTATAAGCCATACATACAGACTTTTTTGAAATCTCAAAAGAGAAAATGAATGGGAAATTAACTTAGTTAGTTTAGGAGACACTTTTATCCAAAGCAACCTGGACTTGCTGCGCTGGGTTTAGGTTTTTTAAACCCAGGCTGACCCCCACTGAACACAACATTCTCTACTTCCTTGAAGAGGAGAACAATCCCCTTTGTATCTTCTCAAGCTGCTATGAAGCACTGCTGAGAGAGTCATTGAAATATAATGTTTCACAAATTATTTTTTAGAAAGAAAATGAAAGGTTTAATGCAACATGTGAACGTGGTATCGATTGTATCAAGAGAAAGACTGCAACATTGGTACACTTGTTTTGAGGAGAACAATTTTCCATATCCTCCTCTGATGGACCACCTCTGGTTTGCATGCTATGCCAACATTACTTTTACAGCATATTACACATTTTGAGTTATTTGTGTGATCTGAACTACTATTATTTGTGAAGCGAGCAACACTGAGTTTGTGTTGTACATGACATTGTATGTTTTGCAATAATTCTCAGATGGTTATGCACATTTTTGTCTGAAATGTTTCGCTGTACTGAAAGCTATGTCACGGTTTCAGATTCTCCAGTGTGAAGAATGAACTGCTCCCTAGTCATCAGCTGGAACTTTCAGAGAAGAATGTGAGTTTCTCTGTATTATATATTATTATTGTTATTATGTATTCTGTTGCCTACAAAATATGTAAGATCCATGTAACAGAGCATCCACAAACCAATAAGTTTGGTGAAGTTTATGGAGTTGAGATCAGAGGAATAAAAAATCATCTTTTGGAAATTGATCTAATGCCTTAAGTAAAAAATGAGTAAATATCCAGCCTTTAAGAACAGCAATTTTCTTTTTGTGAATGAATAACGTATAGTAAATAAATAAATGTTCTTCCTTAAAATACAGGGAGCATTTTTATTTTTAAAGGCCAGTTTCATGGATCCAGGGTACTATACATCCTGATAAAGTTCCCTTGGCCTTTGGAATTAAAATAGCCCCACATCATCACATACCCTTCACCATACCTAGAGATTGGCATGGTTTTATTTCAGTTAGCCTAATAGCTGGTTTGATTGCATTGAGAGATGATCTTATGGAAAGTACCCCATGCCAATCGTGAGACATGGTGAAGGTTATGTGATGATATGGGGCTATTTTAATTCCAAAGGCCAAGAGAACTTTTATCAGGATGTAAATTCCCAATTTTTTTTTTTATTCCTCTTTTTAGTCAACTTTAGCATGGATTCATAAACGTATGAGCTCAACTGTATAGTTCTGAGCATAATTATTATTGCACACATAACTGTGGGTTACAGTACCCTCCAGAATTATTGGCACCCCATGCTAAAGTTGACTAAAATCTGGTATAAAAAAATTATCTGTTGGTGATTTATTGTAATCTCACAATGAAAAGAAATAGGAAAAATCCAACCTTGAAGGGAAGCAAATTTGTTTTGAGGAAAAGGAAAATCTCATAAAGAAATGAATATTTTTAACAAAAACATGTTGCTTACAATTATTGGCACCCCTGCTTATAATACTTTCTTAAGCCTCCCCTTTCCAATAAAACAGCTTGTAATATTCACCTATGACACCCCATAGAGTTGGAGAACACAAAGCAAGAGATTTAAGACTGTTGGTCTTTACAAAATCTCCCCAGATCGTCCACATTCCCAGGTCCACACTTGCACGTGTATTCTCCTCTTTGACTCACCCCACTGTTTTTCTATGGAGTTTAAATCAGGCCACTAGATGGCAATAGTCGAAGCCTGATTTTGCGTTCATTAAACCATATTTGTTTTGATCTGGACATTTGTTGTGGTTCATTGACCTGATGAATGATCCAATCATGACCAAAGTTTATTATCTTGGCAGAGATTGACAGATTTCCTTTAAAAATGTTCAGGTTTTTCATGTTTGTGATACCATTCACCTTAATTAGATTCCCAAGGTCTTTGGGAATAAAACAGCCCCACAATAGCACCGCCTCTCCATCATAATTGATTGACCCTTTCTTTTACTGTCTATGGTCGCTAAGCGCCGCCCTTAGAACGCTGATGAGCCAATGACAGTCCAGCCTCAACGGGACTCGGACATCAGCTCGGACAACTCCATAGGAAACAACGGGGAGGAGGCATAAAATGACAAATTAATGGTTATTTATGAAGTTTATTACCTCAAAAAACCCCGACGGATAACCATGCTCAAACGTTTTGCAGGGGGACGTGTAATACTGATAGCGGTACCCCGAGAGGCTAGAAAACGGGGTATATTTTCATCAACAGTAGCCTAGAGGACGTCTCTCGCGTTTGCAATAGCTCGACGTAATGTAGGCTACTAAGCCAACAACGTGGGCACAGGTTCCCTGTTAAATCCCAAGATGAAAATGCTCATTAACCAACTACTATATTCTTACTACATCAAATATTAACGTAACCTAACATATCTTAGTATCAATCTTCCACTAGCTAGCTAGCTAGCATTAACGTCAGTGTTTTTTGCACAGTGATTTGCACGGCTACTCGCCACAACTGCTTGTCACCAAAGTAAATCCTTTTTCGACCAAAATGTCCCCAAAGCCTGCTTTCATATACTGTCAGCTGCCTTTGTCCACAATGTATTTCTAATCAAGTCTGGTTTGTTTGTCCGAGTTTTCACACGATAACAATGGGGGGCGGGGTTTAGCGACAGGTCAAATATTAGGTATGGGGTTCCTTTCAGGAGGCCTATAGTCATTCTTCTATGTACGCCGAACACACCTAAAGTGTTCCTAGCCAAAGAGCGCAATTTTCATGTCGTCTGACAATAGACCACACTTCCAGACAAAGTCACTGTACCATTCAGTAACTCCTGCCGTTTACATTGGTAATTAAATGACTGGACAGGCGTTTACCTAGCATTCCCTCTAAATAAGCTATTTGCAGTGAGGTCACTTTTGAAGATTGTTTGGGAGACTTGGTGACCCCAAGATGACACCTTTGTCTGTAACTCTCCAATAGTGGTCCTTAGGCAAAAAATTACATATCTTACCATCCTCCATACTGTACGTGGGGGCGAGATAACCATGGGTCTTCGTCCAAGCATGTTTGTTACATTTCCAGTTGATTAGAACCTTTTAATCATTGTTTTAACTGTAGGCCTACATATTGGCATTTTCAACAAAGTACCTAGTTTTTATAGACATTCACTGACTTACAAATGTCAACACACTTTCTTTTTATTTAAATTTAGTGTATTCTCTTGTCTTTCTGATGTTGGAAAACGACGGAGGATTTAGCTTCTGTGTCACTTTATTTTCATACCTTAGTGAAAAACAAAGTAATGAACTACCTCTGAAAGTTCAGACACTCTGATTAACGGCTTCTACACACAGTTGCGTTCCGTCAACTCATGCCAGTGGGTGTTCCCGACGCTAGCTATGCAAATTACTTGAAGTATAACCGTAATTTGATTGGTTGGTGCCGTCCGTCGATTGGCTTGATTGGCCGGTGCCATCTGTCAGTGCTGTTAGGTTTTGTATGTAAGATTTTCTAGGGGTTCCAATAATTGTGAGCAACATGTTTTTGTTAAAAATATTTATGAGATTTTCTTTTTTCTCAGAATACATTTCCTTCCCTTCAATGGAGGATTTTTCCTTGTTGTTTTCATTGTGAGAGTACAATGAATCATCAAAAGATTATTTTTTATGCCTGTTTTTAGTCAACATTACCAAAGGTGCCAATAATTCTGGAGGGTACTGTATGTATCTCAGAGACACTGATCTCTTTGGACTATTCTACACATGATGGTTGTCCACTAATATTTTTAATGTTTATTTCCTATTATTGAAATAATAATTATGCTGTCAGGCCTGATGGTTGAGCACTTTGTCTTCACAGTTCCAGCTCAACCAAGACAAGATGAACTTCAGCACTCTCAGAAACATTCAGGGTCTCCACGCACCACTTAAACTGCAGATGGAATACAGAGCAGCCAGACAGGTATGGACTATCTGGGGTAGTTTGTCCAAACTATCGCACCAAATGTTAGTACTGAACCAAAAAAAGATTCCCTAATTTTTCATCACACTTAGGCCCCCTAAAGAGTTTTTTTAACATCGTTTCCATAATCATTTTGATGGCTCATAAACTCTTAATAGGACGAACGGCACTTCTGAAAAGATTGTCAATGGCCTGGCTCTGATCCCTGATCAGCTATTTGAGTCATTATATGGCTGATATCTGTATTATATTAGTATTATATATTGCATCCCTAGACCACATTTACATTGTTTTTAAATGTCAATTCAAACTCCAAGTTAACTTTACTATCCCAAAAAGGGATATTCAGGTGGTCACGGTGCAGAGACACGTAAGCGTATCCCGATTATTATACGGCTACTTGCCAAAACGAAAAATAAACTCCATGATATGTCTCTTTACACTTATTTTGTTACCGTTTCGTCGTGGCTTTTGCTGAGAAACAAATAGTTCGCAAACACACGCTGAACTTGAATCAAACATTCTTTAGAACACAGCTGATCAACCGTCTGCTTTCACTTTTGAATGAAGTTCCAAGCACAAACTCCGTTGCCATTGTCAGCGGTCATTCTTGTTTTCAATGGTCCTTTCCCAAGAAATAATGACCGCTAGAACTTTCGGAAATTCCATTCAAGTCAATGGAGCATTCTACTTGCATTGTGAAGAGCCGTATAATAAAGATGGATAAATACACAAATATGCTGTCCCCAACCCCACCTTCCGCACACATTCTCTGCAGACAATAAATTAGCCTAAAATGTGTCCAGTGTAATAATGAGATTTAAGAATTCGGTGCAGTTCACCATTAAATGGAGGTATGAAGTAATCACACACCCCTGCTGGATATAAAATTGATATGTTTCTGCTTCTCTTGACTAGATCCAGCGCTTACCATTCCTGCAAAGCTCCAACCTGGCCCTTGACACATTGCGTGGTAGTGATGATAGCATTGGCTTTGAGGACATCCTCAACGGTAAGAGACTTGGGTGGGGCAAAGACATTTCAGGGGGTAAATGCATGAAGTTGTTTTCTGAACATTTGTTTTGTACACCCCTTATTTTTTATAAAGCTAAGGTTCTGTTAACCCTAATCCTTACCAAGTGAATGGGTGAAATGACAAACAGCCAATCATGTTTGAAGTCTCACTTCACTGCTAGCCAGTGTTGCATACACAGTAGCTCTGTTAAATTGGCCTGAAATCTATCTAAACTAAAACATCTGGTCTGACCGTATTAACCAATCGGGAAGTATTCATGAGTGGGGCATCCCTGGCTGCCATTGTGCTTCTCTGCTTACAGCACATTGAAACGTCTGATGGATGTTAACATGGGCAATATCACTTACGGCAGCCTTAATGACTTATTTAGTGACTCAGCTTTTTCTCTAATTTCCTTAAAATGTGGTGTTTTTCTTTTTTCTTGCAGATCCTGCAACAAGTGAAGTGATGGGAGAGCCTCACATGATGGTGGAGTATAAATTAGGCCTGCTGTAATTGGAAATGGATAGCATTTGAGTGATTGGCTATTTGAACTAATTGGAATAAATTGTACTTACATCCCCATAGACGTCACTGTGTACACAAACTTGAAGTATGTATTTGTAATAAAACTGTTCCATATCTATTATATTTTGTGGGGGAATATTTTTGTTTCTCTTGTTTGTCAGTCCTAGCATTAAGCTCCCACTGTAATTACTGTAGAAGAGAATGGAGAAATTGGGAAACACTGTGGAAGTGAACACTGTTTAACACACACACCAAACGTATTTGATCTGTCTCATTTCTACTACTGTTCTCTGGCGGAATGGTCTGATGGTGTTAAATGAAACATTGTCAAGAGACCTTTGATAATAGCTTTAATAGAAAATGAACAGAAGCCAGCAAAAACATCTTCAAACTTCACAAGAAGTGTGCCTTCATACAGTGCAGTACCCAGGTAATTTGAGTGAGCTTCACATGCATGTTTCCAGAGAAATAAAATTTTATTTATTGTTTGTAAAACTCAAAATCGTAGAAAATTGTCACCTTCAGCAATATAACAGTCTTAAATATACTAACTGCTTGCTCATTTATGATGAAGCATAGAGAATAAACACAAGGAGCGAGGTTGACTTCCAAATGTGTTGTGTTGCCATAGCCATCATGGTAAACACAATTTCAAACACCTTTACTGATATTGTACTTTATTATTAGGTATGATTTTTATGACCAAACTAGAATGGAACCATCAGATCCTGCAGACATTAAAATATTTCCTTTGTGATCAAAAATTACACACTGCACTGCATCCTCATGTCCAGTCAGACTTGTCACCTGCGACGAGGCGAGGTCAACCAGCTTTACTGTGCTGTCGTTACTGGCCACAGCCAGGCTTCGCCCACACGGACTGAATGTCACCTGGTTGCTGGGGTGAGGTCCGGTGTCCACGCTAAGCATCGCAGAGACCTTTCTCACGTCCCAAAGCTTCACCACCCCATAGGAGTCGCAGGAGGCTATGGTGTCCCCAAGGCTGTTGAAAACGGCATGGTTGCAAGAGTGCTGGTGGCCGTAGAGGGTTTGGGCACACAGGCCTGTGCGCGCGTCCCACAGTGACAAGGTCTTGTCAGCAGAACAGGTCAGGAGCGTGTTGGAGAATGGCAGGAACGCCACGCTGTTGACCGAGTCGACGTGGCCACGCAAAGTGTAGCGGCACCTCTCGCTGTTCAGGTCCCACACCTTGGTAGTGTTATCCATGGAGCAGGAGGCCACAAAGTCTCCGCAGGAGTGGAAGGAACAGCCCCAGGTGGCGTGGGTGTGTCCCTCTAGCGTTAGAACGCAGCGGCCCTGGGCGAAATCCCAGATCTTTACAGTGGTGTCACCGCTGGTAGTGGCCAGACCTCCACCGTTGGGATGGAAACAGCAACTGGAGAGCCAATCACTGTGGCCCTCCCCTGTCATGATCATCTCCCCAGCAGGCAGTCCCCACAGGCGCCAGCGGTGGTCATCACTCGAGGTGGCCACAATCATCTTGCGGGGGTGAAGTGCAAGGCAGCTGATTGGCATACTGTGGGCCTTAACACAAGTGGTCAATGAGCAGCATGGGCTCTTGTTTCCCTGCATTAGAGCCTTGATCTGGTGAAGGTAAGGGTTCACACGGCTACTGGCAGGGAACTCTGAATCCTTGGGGTGTTTAGTGTTTGAGCTTAGATCTGTTGTAGGGTTGCAAGGACTTCCAGTGTTCTGAGGCTTTGTTCCTTTCTCTACATTCTGCTGAGTTTTGTCATTTCCTTGCTTAGCTACACAACGTAACGCTGGAGATGAGTGCGCGTTGCGCAAAGTGGCCTCCAAATTGTGTACGTGGCCAAGAACTCGATCCCTCTCCAAACTGACAAGCATCTTTTGTTTCAAGGACACTTGGTACTTGTCGGTTAGCTGCCGAAGAGCAGGTTCATAGGATGCGTAGTGTTTTTTCAGTCGTTTGATGTCTTCTATTAGTCGGTTTTTTTCCTGAACCACTCGCTTGTGTTGCAAACGATGGAAGTCCCTCTCTTTGTTAAGTTTAACGAGCGTTTCAGCTGCTTTAAGGGCTGCTTGCTTGTAGCTGTCTCGTTCTTTCTGAACATTTCTGAGCTCGTTGTCTAGGAGCTGGTTGTGAGAGTAGGCATCAGGAACAAAATCCACCTGGCCTATTTTCAACAAGCCTTTTTGCTGCATTTCGTACCACTCTGTTTGGAAGCAATCTAAAGTCCTTGGCATGCCCATTTTCACCAGGAAGTTACGGAAAAAGTCGTCAACTGCCTCGGGAATATGAGAAACTGGGTGTTTTGCCGAGCTAACCCTCTGTATAATCAAGTCATCAGAGCGATCTCTCACAGCTTTCACAGCAGCTTCTAGATCTTCATCGCCTTCGGTCATGCTGATCATGTCGTCATCAGCCAGAATTTCTTCGTATTGATAGTCATCCTCAGAGTCCAAGGGTATATAGACCTTTTCGAGATAATATGGCCCATCGACCGATTCATCTGCAGTTTCATGTTTTGTTTCCATTTTCACACCGCACGCCCAACAAGTCAGTGATACTTGTTGTGTACTGTTACCATGGTTACATTTTCCTGATCCCAAACAGAGAGCATTCAGGAACTCTTTAAGCAAAAACGTATAATGGTTGTCCTATAAAATGTAGGCCTAATAGCACTTTTCAAGCACAATGTGCTTTAAAGACAACACATATAGGCTATAGCTAGCGCTTTTCAATGCACAGACTGCAACCCAAAGCGCTCCAAAGACATTAAGCACTGTTCTTTGTGCTTGTAAAAGTGCTATGTATTATTATTGTTATTATTATTATTATAGGCTATTAAAAAGTAAAAGATAAAATAAGTAGGCTAGGAATAATGTATAGAACGCGGTCATTATTGGGAAAATAAGTCCCGACAGGGCGAACCGGACCCCGACGCGCAGCGGAGGTTCTAACCGGCTGAAAAATGTCCTAGGTAAATGATAACGACTTGCGTGAAACTGCGCACAGCTGTATCTTTAACACAGACCAACCCGGAAGATTTACTGGCAGTCCTGTGAGTCTTTCTTACAGATGGCCTCAGAATTTATGAATAATTGTTCCCAGATATTTACTATTGGTCATCAAATTCGATGAAAATCCCATTAATGCAGGTTTCTATTGTTAAAATCATTTATTGCCATTATTATTATTATTATTATTATTATTATTATTTCAAGCCAATGAAAAAGCCAATTTGACTAATTTGGACTGTTCATTTTTAACGATAATGTTGTTATTGTTGTAGGCCTACAACAATGGACAAAAGCATCAGCCAACCATGACCCTAACTTAAAGTCCACAAGGTGGCGAGATTTGACGAGAGGCGAAAAAGCACTAAAAAGCTCGCACAGCTCGCTCATTCACGGACCCAGTGCTGAATTTTTGTACTTGCAAACTGTAGGCCAAGCCTATATCTGTGCTAGCATCTGTCGTGAGAGCCCGCTTGGGGCGTGCGTATACTCTACCTGGAAAGTCTGCGGGCCTTTATGAGTTCCATGGAAGCGTGGCCATTAGGATTTAGTGACATGATTACTGATATGGTGTTGGAGTGGCGCTAGAGATGCTCATGGCAACCAATCGGAGGCGCCTGAGTATGGGTACACATCCCTTTTGACAGTTGGTAATATCCACACAGTGGCATTGGCGGACTACTCGGAACACTAACGTGCGTCTCCTCAGGATTAAGTGCATCACTGTTTAAATTATTGGAATAAATGAGTTGCGCAGGTGAGGGCGACACGCCCGAGGGTAATGCCGACAAGTGCAGGCCCCCTGGCCCGGTTTCACCCTACTGTATAGACAGCTTACTCGGTCGAAGAAGTCTCCCTTATTCCCACGCCAGGAAAAATCCTCCATCGCGCTCTGGGACAGGGGAACGACCTTATGGTAGGAAAAACTCCCTCGAGACCGAACAGGCCTGGGTGTGCTTTGTTTTTACGATATCAACTGATTAGGCTACTTTTTGAATTGTTATGCTTGGCAATTAATTCCCTCCTTTTTTCTTTCGCTGTGTTCTATGTTAATTAGGGGTTTTCGGTTATAGAGCATCACGATATGATTTTGGAACTTTTGGCTATGAAGTATAGCTGCATCTTCTTATAGGCTGTGTTTTCACTTCAGACCACACACATCATGACAAAGAAAGTCTTCAGCAACTGCATGGTTCAGGATCTCTTGCCGAACTCTCTGAATCCGACAAAGGTGTCCTTGACACGGGACGAATACATGATGAACACATTCAGAGCAAACCTTGTGGGTGCCAGAAGTCGTCCGTTCGTTGTCAGTCCTACCTGGAAAGCGCCCCAACGAACCCTGAGCTGATGCAGATGGGGCACAGCGTAACAGACGGAGTGTACAGGGACTCGAAATTGTCTCTCGGGGATGAGGATGCCCTGCGCACTGCTGGAGGTCTCAGAGAAGATGGGGACTGTGTCTGTATGTCAGCAGGCAGTGATTCCGAAGAGGGAGTGCCGAAGCGCAAGCAGAGGAGATACAGGACTACATTCACCAATTTTCAACTGGAGGAATTAGAGAGAGCTTTCCAAAAAACACACTACCCAGACGTGTTCACCAGGTAGTCGGATGATGATAAATATTGTCAAATGTAGATCTATTCAATATGGGGTAGAATTTTGATTAGAATGTGGAATAAGTCAAGACATTCCGCACACCTTTCAGGATAATCTCATTCTACATTCCTCTTGGTCTTGTCTTGCTTTAATATGTGAATGATTACACAATGCATTTGGTTTTCACAATATGTATTTGGCTCCATCATACAGAGACTATAAGCAGATCAGGAAATGTGTAAAATCGTTGGCTGGGGTTGAGTAAAGGACACAATACCTCCCATTAAATATATTCATCCAACTAATTCCCCTATAAGAAATTTGAATTATCCAGTACCTTGTGACCATATTTATGCAAATTAAATACCTCCAAGAAGTTATTGAGTTTTAACTCTTTTCTTTTCTGTTGAGGGAGGAACTAGCAATGCGACTGGACCTCACAGAATCACGTGTGCAGGTAAACAGTTCTGTAGTCTTGTAAGTGAGTTGATTATCTTTGAATGAACTATACTCTCTACTATATTTATATAAAGATAAAATGATCTGAACTGTGGCTAATCCTCCTTCATCTCCAGGTCTGGTTTCAGAACCGTCGAGCCAAGTGGAGAAAGCGAGAGAAAGCTGGTGTGCAACCCCTGTCTCTAAACTTCCCTTTCCTGGGGCCTACACCCTCAATACATCCCATGGGTCACTATTTAGGTCGCGGACCGTTCCCGACCCATCTTTTCCCACTTTTGGACTCAGCATGGACTGACGGAACCACCTCTTTCCCTTTATTTGGCCAGTCTCTCGCCAGTTCCATCTCCTCCCTCAACCTTGGTTCTTTCCCAGTGGTATCCACGTCCAGACACTCCGCTGTCATCGGCCCCCCGTTTGGTCGGTAAGTGCCACCAACCCAGACGAACAGAACTGCTTCCACAAAGAAGACAGCATTACAATACAAGGAATGAACGTATTGAAATGGAATTGTTTTGCTCAGATTGCTTTACTGAATTTACAGTAACTGCTGTTAAATCTAACTATTGTTCCAACAAAAAAACAAGATTTTGAAAGACATGCTCTACTAAATGTCTGTATATCTGCACAGACATTAATGTCTCAGAGCCAATGAATTCATTAACAGTGTGCTGCATATGGTATATTTGAACATAATGTGCTATTTTATTTCTCTTCTAACTCAGTTTTTGGCTTTGCACGCATGTTTCTTCATACGGAGTGAACTTACCTGTTTTATGGGTATGTTGATAACCACCACCATAACCACACGTTAAACACCAAATGCCTGCCCTTTTTGTGTATTATTCTGGCGTTCTTCTCACTCCCTTCTTCTCTATAGGATATTCTCCATGCGACCACTGAGCTATCCAAGGCTACCCATACCTGCAGCAGTGGGCAGTCCTGTCCCTACCCAGGACAGCCTGTCCAGCTCTCGCTCCTCCTCAACACCTCCCTCCATGTCCACCTCCTCTCCTGCTGACCGGCGGGCCTCGAGTATCGCTGCCCTGCGCCTCAAAGCCAAAGAGCACTCTGCCCAGCTGACACAGCTCAGCGCAGCAGCCTCTTGCACAACCAGAAGGGAACCATGTTGAAAATTCCTCAATTTGCAGGCAAATTTTGCAGGTTTTAGAGTTGATAACTCATAAAAACCTTTGTTTGCGTGGTTATATTACACCTAATGCTTTCAGCAGATAATGACAGACATCTGAGACTGTAACATGAAAAGTGTGACTGTTATAGTTGTATGATTTGGGCCTTCTTATGATTACAAATCAACATGGTACATAATATTATTAATAACATAATATTGATTGAGCTCAGCCTTTTTCTGTGCTTATGGGGGTGGGGTTACATGAAAACACACCAACCACCTTAAACATGATGTAAGATAGTAAAGGCTGTACAGTATTTTGTCACTGGTCCATTTTCATCCCATATACTGTATATTTTGATCATATTTACTGGTTTTCAAATACTTCAGGTCATGTATGTCCTTCAATGTTTTAGCAAATTCATTGTCAATGAAATTGTTGATGGATGCTAATTTAATATTTAACTGTGATAGAAGTGGTCTCCCAAAATATCCAGCTTGGGCCTATTATATACATTACTTCTTGTTTTTTAGTGATTGAAAATGTAGATGGCATACGGTGCAGTTCAGTAGCCTTCACAAGATACACATAAGGATCAGCATTCTATGATATAAAAAATTATGAGATGTCAAGGAACATTCAAACAAGGAAGTACAGTAGCTACTTGTACATTTGTATTTAAACTAACTTTATTCAACTGAAGTCCTCATCATTTTCAAATATAAAAACAACGACTAATACGGCTTAAAATGTCAATGAATTGAAATAATTATGAAGCAATTTTGGAACACCAGTCTGGTTGAATGGCTTTTGATATGGATGACGATTGATTTCTCAGTCAGTACCAAATGCATTTCCTCTCTGTGTATATATTGTAAAATGAATATTCAACTGTAATTATTTTGAAAAAGTGATTATTCTCTTTTCATCCTTTATTGTTTCACACCTATAATATGGCTTTAATAGTTCTGTTGTGTTCAGTTTATTGACCTAACTGAAGCCTAAATTGGTCAGAAAAGCAACAATCACTTAAATATGATATTTTAGCCAATCAACATTATGCAAATGAAATACATTACAGAAACAGAGAGAGAGAGATTGATTGAGTGAGAAAGAGAGTTTGTGTGTGCGTGTGAGAGAGAGAGAGTTTGTGTGTGAGTGTGATGGAGAGGGACACACAGAGATATTGCTGCTGACAGAACACAGAGGGGTTGTGCCTGTGTTTGCAAGACTCAGATTAGCACCACAAGTTTGAGACTCTCATTACCCACCTGTCCAGATCCCTCCACCGAGAGGTCACCCTCAGTGCACACAAAGGAATCCAAACACAATGAGGTGTAAATACAGTGACCTTGGACAATGGACGTCCAAACTGGACATTTTCACTGAAAGAAAGTACCATCTTTTGACACATGGCTGTGTTATTTACAGAAGATAGATCATGTAAAAATCACTTTAAATCATAACTGGCCATGGGTACGCATAATCTGGGTCTTAACTATACATATGTTTATATATTGCACAAGGACTGTTGTCCAGTGATATAATCGAGAGATTTATTTCGTCAAAGGCAACCATTCTTTATTAGAAAATGTGACCAATGTGTATATTCAAACAAACAATACTCTCTCTCTCTCTCTCTCTCTCTCTCTCTCTCTCTGCTACATGCTACTGTGATTCTATATCTATATCTCTTTCATTCCCATCTGATTCAAGGGCATAGTGGTACTATTTCAAAAACATCACAGACTAAAGGCTAGGCGAAGGATATCCATTACCAAGTGACAAAACATGACAAGCTTCCTATATCTGTCTGTGTGTGTGTGTGTGAGAGAGAGAGATGGAGAGGGAAAGATGAATTAGCCCAGCTAATTATTTCACTGAGCCTAGGATTTTACAACTTAAAACTCACGACCAAACTCTGCCAGTCTGCGCACCAGAATACTTTAGTCTGTATTTCTCTACTTAAGTTGTCAGTTGGCTAGAGAGCACAACCAAATAACTCGATTCCTATCAAGCCATGCTAAGAAACAATGTCCCTGCTCACATATGTGACCATTCGTACACTCTTAAAACAAATGTGTTGTCCCTATCTGGACACAGAGATGTGTTAAAAAACAACGCAAGTTGTGTTATTTTCAACAAATATTGTGTAACAAATTGTGTAACCCCATCTGGACACAGTGAAAAACACATTTGTTTTAAGAGTGTAGCCATCATATAATGACAAGTATATATAGATAGAGATTGAGATAGAGAGAACTATAGAGGACTTGATGACTGATGTTTTTACTCAGCAGAACTGAGTGGGATGGAGCATGTAGCGAGGACAGTGGCTCAACCTTTATTCTTGTCTAATGGGGATTCTCACTACAGTCTGCTTTGTCCCATTAAACACAGGCCTCATTAACCTCTGACCGTGTATATCTGGCAGCAAAGCCTGCTGAAGGTCTGACACCACCACAAAGGGGAGAAGAGAGAGGGAGAGAGAGCGAGAGAGAGAGAGTTTTTGTAGGTGTGTGTGTGTGTGTGTGTGTGTGTGTGTGTGTGGGGGGGGTTATGGAAAGAGAGAGACGGTGAAAGACAAGCAGTTTGACCATGGCCTAGGAATGCTCCCCCACTGTGACAAGGCCCCTCTGTGCACACAACATGCCAACGGACGTCGCCACATGCTTGAGCAGTGCTGTAATGGAACCCTAAACTTGCCCTGAGCCCACAAATCCCTGGTGATGCCGCTCTTATTTAACACAGCCGCCTGGGAGAGCTTTAGTGGTGGGATAAGCATTCAGGCCCTGACACCTTCGTAAATCAGGAGTCCCCGGCCCTCCACACCCAGCCAGCCTACTCCCCCAGCTCCTAAAATGAGGGGGTTATCTGCAATAGTCACAAGGCGTTCAGAGCCATGTACTGCTTCTGACTATAATAACTACTATACATAAGAGTGCCATAGTTCAAGGCTTAAAAGTTTCCCTCAAGCACAAAATTTGATTTGCAATTGATCAGACTTCCTCATAGCGTTTCCTCAAATTTCATGTATTACAGTTTTTTTTCCAAGACAAATATTGTTGGAATAATTTTTAGGCAGGGCCACGGACAATCCCAAGGACCCCTTTATTGTAGGGCGGGGGGTGAGGTGGTTTGGGGTGGAGTTGAAATTGATATTCTTATTGGAGACAAAATATCTATATTTCTTAATCTCAGTATCAATCAATCAATCTATCTATCTATCTATCTATCTATCTATCTATCTATCTATCTATCTATCTATCTATTTATCTATCTAGCAGCACTTCTCAAATTGATCAGGTTATCTTCATGCTGTGTCCTGAAAATTAACTACCTGAAGTGATCCTTACACAGGTTGAAGAAAGACCCTTTGTGTTGGATACCCTTTGTCCTCTCCCTGATAAACAAAGTATGGTCGTGTGCCAGTCACCAATGTAACGTACGTTAGCAATAATCCTGTGAGTGCTTTTCACTGCACCCATGCTGCCAGTCATATTACAGCTCTCAAAGTATTCTTTCGTGGAAGTAAAACATTTTGATGCACCAGATGATAGCTTGACCCAATTCTTCCCCCATGGCAGTTTCTTAGAAGAGCCCCACTCGACCCCACACAAAGCACTGACTTTCCACAGATATCCCATGGACCCCCGACAGACAGATGGAGGTTCCTGTGGAGGTCGAAGGCTTGTCACAATGTAACATATGTCTATCCTCATTATGTCTCCTTCCTAGAAATTCAAAGGCCACATTGTTTGGTTCTGAAAATTGCCAGCACACCATCTCAGACACTAGGTGACCATGTAACTGTTGGGAATGCTCATCCAAATTGTATTTCCACTGACCTATCAGGCCCAGCTATCAGTCACCGCACAACGTCGCCACTGCACTGTCTGTCCCAGGTTCCTCCGTGATCTGAGTTATGAGCCCAGGCGGGGTCGACATTTTCATTACCAGCCCAGTGATAAACAGATAATGGAGGTAATTAAACACTTGGAGCGCATGGCTAACTGGGCAGAGGTCAGACTGTACCTCTAGAAATCTGTGGCAGGAGGCCAGTAGTCATAAAGTTAACTCAATTATTCTCTGTCATTACTCCTAACATGATTCCAGTAAGACCCCAATGCATCTCGTGTTTGATTAAAACATCTAAATGGCAAAATTGTACTTTGACAGCATATTGCGTGTAATGTCGTCTAAGATATTTTGTGAAAGCGGAGATTACAGTGCTATAGCACAAATGCAAATACACAGAATTTAATCATTAAGAAATTGGTGGGACACTTGTGTGACATGTTGATTAATTACCTTTCAAGCCACCCCCTCCCGCACACACACACACACACACACCACCACCACCACCACACACACACACACACACACACACACATGCACACAGACACAGACACACACACACACACACACACACACACCAGTTCAAATAAAATCTTGACATCTTCACTATTAGAAAGCAGGCCAATTGGCTTTTTGATGAGGCCATGTTACAAAGGCCCGTAACAGTTCTGGGGAAGACCTCTTTATTCTGGGAAGCTCCAGCACTCCCTCTGAGCACAAAAGCACAGGTGCTCCCCCTCCATGTCAGCCACCTGCCAACATGATAGAGAGCCACTCAATTTACTCTGCAGACAGAAAGACAGACAGCAGACTGCCACTAAAATGGTTTCCCAGAAGCCAACGGTGGCTCCCGCTGGTGTGAATATGGCTGAGAGCCACAGGCTAAATGTGGCCCATGAACAGTGTAGCGTAGTGCTGGCAGGTAATTGTGATAATCTGCCCACCGGCATGCTAAGCAATCCCCGCGAGCCCAAGGGGCACAGCAGCCAAATGTCCACACTCACTGGACCACACTGACCCAGAGAGCTGTTCCCATCATCGGGGCAGTGGCAGTGTGGTGGTTAAGGAGCCTGAAAGTTATTGGTCCAATTCCTGGCTTCAACCGTGGTGCCCTTGAGCAAGGCACTTAACCCCAAGCTGACCCAGAGACAATGTAATCCCTTGTAATATAGTTGATATATGTAAGTCACTTTGGACAAAAAAAGTGTCTGCTAAATGTAATGTAATCATAGGAAAACCCTTCAGAATGTAGAATGCTTTTGTTCTGCATTCAGTGTGTAAACCCCTAAAATGTAAAAAAAAAAATGATAAAACATGTTGATAACCTAAAGCCTAATGTTTTACTCATAGAGAGAGAGAGAGAGAGAGAGAGAGAGAGAGAGAAAGAGAGAGTAAAGTCGCTATTAATTTTATTGCCTTCCTAGCAGCCAGAATTAAATTCAAATCATTCACTCTGGCCACAGGACTCTTATTAGATATGCACCTGATGCATATGATTCCTCACTAGTAGGATGATTTAATACTCTTAATTTTAGGATCTTCAAAAAGACTGTATACCTTGTATCTAACTAAGTAAATATAAAAAACAATCATCACTATACTAGTGTCAGTTTAACCACTGGGTTTAAGTGAAGAAGATTTGCCCTCAGGGTCCCCCTACTGTTGAGAAGTGTAATAATAAACAAACTAAATATGTGCCTTTGCAACAAAGTGTGAACATTACTCCAATATAATATAGAGGGAATGCATAGACAACAGTCTGTAGAAAGAGATCTCTGAATCCCTGTAGCATAGCAGCTCCTTTACATTTTGATTTCAGAGGGGTGGCACTGTTCCTATCCGAACAAAGAAAGTTGCTAGTCGCCTATAGGACGGCTCAGAGAATGGCAGAGGTGCTGTTCGTCCTGTTTTGAGGTTATGTGCCATCAAAATGATTTTGAAAATGTTTGAAAACTCTTAAGGGTGCCTTTAAATAGCATCACTAGGAGTTGGGGTTTCAAGAAAGAATTCACAGGCCTCTGGTGTTCAAATACTCCAATGTGATGTTTCTGTTTAACTCTCACAGTGTAACATTTTAACACCTTGTTAGTGTTGTAACTTCTAACACTTTTATGGTAGTCCCCATATATACTCAGTGGTTATTGTTATTATCCTGTTAAATTAAATTTAATCATTTTTTTAAATTGTGCAGTGTGCAGCCTCAAACCCAGCTTGGATGTACATGAGTTGGTGTTGAGTGTAGTGGTAGCTAGCTGGTACGTAGCTGTGCAGTAGGCCTATGTATGTGTGTTAGGTAACCCCCCCTCCTGATGCCTTAAAGGAAAACTTTTTCACATAGATCTCTGTTTTCCAGTCACTGAGTACTGTCGGTACTGTGCTACCTACTGTAGCTCGAGTTGCTGCAGCCAACACGTAGAGCAGCCAGGCAGCTACAGTCTGGGGGGCATGATTTTAAAGATGCCCCCAGAGTGTAGCACTGTAGCTGCCTCGCTGCTCTAGCTGTTGGCAGGGATGGGCAAAAATAGAATATAAAAATAGAATATCAAATACCATAAGTTTAAGTGTATCAAAATAAACTACAAAATACATTAGCCACACCATGTATCAAAAATAAAATACTGTAGTTTTGTATTTTGAAAGTACTAAAAATACTCTTTAAATGGATCATGATATCACTTTACAAACCTTTCCTATCTGTCTATTTAATCTATTCCTTCATCAGTACACTGACTGTGTTGATTAAAGGTGCTCTAAGCGATGCCACGCGTTTTTTAGGCTAAAACATTCTATGTCACTTACTCTAAACATCACCTAACCAACCGCTAGCTGTCTGTGTCCTGAATACACTGTAAAAAAACACAATCTCTGTGGACAGCTTAGGCTCCAAAAACGGCAACAAAAACAACCTGGACAAACCTAGCCCATAAAAACATAACAAACTGTTCCAGCAAATCAAAG
This sequence comes from Alosa alosa, assembly GCF_017589495.1. Classification (NCBI taxonomy): domain Eukaryota; kingdom Metazoa; phylum Chordata; class Actinopteri; order Clupeiformes; family Clupeidae; genus Alosa; species Alosa alosa. Next base: position 20,632,656 of record NC_063190.1, on the reverse strand, counting down.
ACGAGATGCGCGTTTAGGAGAGTTTCAATTGCACAGGAGGGAGGGGGAGGAAGTAGCGAGCTAGCTCTCTGTTTTGTTTGAAAGTCAACAGAAGTGACGTTACCCAGCATCGCTTAGAGCAGTGTTTTTCAACCACTGTGCCAGGGCACCCAAATGTCTCTCACTGGTCCAGAAAAGCAACTGTTGCATCAAAGAATTTATAACCACATGCTCTCATTGATTGTATGATTGCACTATTTGTGGTATGCAGGCATTGTACAATGGGGGCCCCATATCCAGTATTCACAGAATCATCACATATCCAGTTCATAACAACAATTAAATTAGATATAGTCACCTACAAATGAAACAGAGGGCGCTTGTTTTATTGAGCAGGTCTTGCATAGAAGGCATAATAAGGCCATATCTGTGTATTATTTGATTTTAGGCTATGGTATGTTTATTTTTTCTTTACACAGGATGTTAGTGTGCTGTGGGACATTTTAAGTGTCAAAAGTGTGCCGTGGCACAAAAAAGGTTGAAAAACACTGGCTTAGAGCACCTTTAAGTGGACAGTGTTTGAAAGCAACAGCTTTTCTCTACCTACGAGACATGCCATAAACTGCAAAAAGTCAACAGATCAACTATGCTGACCTGCCTGTTACATCTCATAGCCTAAATACAGTATCAGAGATGCACTCAAGAAGTCACAACTGAACTTGTCAAGCGGTACAAAGTGGAGACAAGTCTCTGGCATTGTCAATGCATGCCCAGATTGAGCAATGTTGCAGGGCGACCACATAACCAGTTCCATATGTTTTGATTGGATGACTAAAGTTCTCAAAAAAAGTTGACAAAATACTATTTTGTATTCGTAATATTTATTTTAAATACATGTATCAGAAATGCCCATCCTGGTTGTTGGCTGCAGCAACTCGAGCTAGGTAGTACTGATTTTTTTGTGTTTGTGTTTTGTGTTTATAATCCAATTTGAACTTTAAACATGAACATAAAATGAAAAAAAAAATAATACATTCTTTGTTACTTTTCTATTTAGTGTGCGTAAACTTGTCCCTTTTCTCAAAAGTAAATCTCTGTAGCTAGCTACACAGTGAATGGGGAGTTGGAAAGTTGATCCTCTGATTCTTCTTAGCAGAGAAGAGGCCTTATTTGATTTCTCATTAGTCTTACCAGAGTCCCTGTCATCAGTGTGTCCTACTGTTCGCATGCCTTACCAGCCTATGGTGTCAGGGTGCTGTCTGATCACGAGCAAGTGCTTATCCTACTTCATTTGTTTGGATTGCTTTCCTTGTGACTTTCCTTTGATAGAAATGTGAAAGCAACGTTTACACGTTTTCCACTCTTACAGTAAAACCGTTATTGGTTTGATTGTGATTGACAAAGCATTTACGCTTTACTTTTTGTTAAATTGTTTAATATGCTAGCTCATGGTCACTTAATGGTGATACAGTAAGACTGTATGGCCTGAAAGTTCCCTTGCTTACAACAAAATGTTGTTAAGTGTTAAGTAGCTTTCTGACCCATTATGGTCAATTAATATATGGCCAAATGTGATTGAAACCAGTTTGTAAGGAGACATCAAGATCAAAACAGAGCAGCAACTGGAAATCCCAGTGGCTTTACTGAGAGTTATAGTGATCCGTACATCTCTTCCAACAAGAGAGTGCCATTAGTCAGGACCTCGTGCTCAGCTGTTCTAAGTAACCACAAGGCCCAATAGAAGAGATCCTTTATGGCATTAACACCCACACTGAAATAATCAGCCTCCTCAGCTCAGAGCCATTCCCAACACAACGGTCTCAGCATATCCACTCACGCCTTAGGTCAACATAACACATGTTATTGCTGTTGGGGTTTAGTTTAGTGATTGGTTGATTTAATTAATTTATATTTAACTTTGGTTTCTTAAGAAATATGAAAACTAAACAGAAAGATGAATGGATCAGTATGCAGACCTTTTGGCCCAAATTGGATGCTAACTTGGCCACCAGTAAATTGAAGTGATTAAGGCTTGAAGGCTTACTTGACAAGCATTTTCAGTCATAATATACTGACCGAGCACCCTTGTGAAGTGACATAATGAATAGTAAGGTTTTTTTTTTTCTTCAGACAAATAAAAACACGTTTGTGCATGTTATAGGGTTGCCACATTTGATTTGTGAAAAGCCATTTCATTTGAAACTAGCAGAAATTATAATCAGAAGTTAATTTTCACCAAAAACCGGGACAATTCGTGTCCCTGAAAATATTATTAATTATCCTGGACAGTCACTCAAGTAGCCTACATGTGGCAAGATGAGAAAGGATCCATTATGGATTCTATCAGTAGCCTACTTCTTAGAGATAAGAGCTCTACTGACCTCTTCTGGTTGTCATCGTGTCCGTCTGAACTGAAATATCAGACCACTCACTCATAACCAGCGGCACCACCAAAGCACCTGTTTGGAGGCTATAGGGGCGCTTAATGTCATTTTAATAATGTGTCCCCTTGGATCATTTACCTTGTTTCATTTAACTTTGAATTTTATTTTGCCCTACGTTTTCAGGCTTTGTAGGCTACCACCAGCTCTGAAAACGTCCACATCCAAATTCCAATCAGATTACATGGGCTAATCGAGGTAGGCTGCTTTTGTTCTGAGATGTTCTTTGGGTGGCTTCACAGTTTGTTTAGGTCCAAAGTCCAAAACTGAGTTTACCATAGTCTCTATATTATAAGCGTTAAAAGTCAATGATAGGCTACTGTAAGCCTACATAGACTATTTCATGGACTCAGGTGAAATTAATGGGGAATGATAAAACACAAATGAATAGAAAGGAATAAAGCTCTTACGTCTATTAAGGCCGACTGCGATGAATGTTAAAATCCAAAAATAAACAAATTGTAAGAACTAGCAGTGAGGAAACGATTTGTCACAGTGATATGCGCCCATTTTTTTTTAATTATTTATTTTTTTACCAACCTTTGCCACTGTTAAACTAGTCAAGAGACTGGTTATGTTGTCTAAGGATTTCGGCAGTAACGTGTCAGTGATAGAATGGACTTTGTACTCTTGACGGACCAATGATGTTGAAGAGACCGACAATCAATATCAGTGGAGGACACTACAGCTCTGTTTCCACTACAATCTGATACTGCTTTCAGGCAAACGCAAGACAGACCTGTTGCGTTCCAACATGGCAGGAAAGAGACGGAATGGCCCGAGAGCCAACAACGGCAGCAGGGGGGGCGGTGGTGGTGGTAGCGGCGCGCAGAGGCAACCCCAGCAGCAACCCCAACAGCAACAGCAACGTCGTCGCCGGAATAAACCACGACAGGTGGGCTATGATTAAATTAAGTGGTCTGCATTAATTCAGGCTATATTTATGAAAAGCAGGGACATATTCACATGTTCTTTTATATGAGGCTGCTTCTCAATAAGTCAAAGGACAGGACCGTTCTCCTGTCCTATAAAAGAACTAAGTCGCAGTCTGTTCAGATATGGAAGAAACAGTCTAAGCCACATCCAAAGATTTACTTATTTTGAGAGTGGCCAATTCTTACTGACCAACAACTGACAAATAAGCACATAGAAGGGTATTCTATTCATCTTAAGGCTTTAGGCTACGGAAGTGTGTATTGCACATGTGATCTGTAGCATTTCACTGGAGTTAAATGTCCTGTTGGCAACTCTTGCATAACCTTAGAACTCATGAAACGTGCAGCATGTCTGACATTCCAAGAGAAGTATAGGACCAATGGACTTTAGTGAAGTTAAATTGAGGTAACATCTCAGTATGAGGCCTATGATATTACAGTTTTTCTCAGTCGCTTTGGTGCTTTTCTCACATCACTATTAACATTTGCACAGAAGTTCATTTCTCAAAACAATTAGTGCAAACTGGAAAACCTATAACCTGCAAATATAACCTGCAAAAGCATGTCACTTGCTAATATAACCTGCAAAAGCACGTCACTTGCTCAAAATGGATAGGCCATTCCTCAAGAGCAAGTATTCATGTCAATGAAACTGCCAGTGTCATTAAAATGAGAAGTCTTGACACCATCGTTTATGAACAATGAACTTTCATTTTGCCGACCGGCAATGAATCAAATGGCTTTGTCATGTTTTCATTATGACTTTATTCTCTCAGTGTTTTCCAATGCAATAAAAAGGTTGTACAGCAATTTGAAAATACAGTAAAGTTACACATTTCTGTAGTTAGGGGAGAAAGTGAGTGCAAGACACTGAATATGTATGTTTCTTATTTTTACTGTATATGCTCTTTGCAGTTGTACAGCATTGTGACAGAATTTTAGCCTAGAAATCTAGACGCACCCTAGCGGCGGCAAATTAATTTGCTCAGCCTGTACGTCTAGTATCAAACCATAGGGATTTCTATTGGCTGACGCCGTGGACGTCATCCAATCACAGCCTCTATTTTGTTAGAGAGTCTTAAGACGGGCTTAACAGGATAACGACAGTCCCAAGCGACGGTGAACAACAAGGAAGGTGGCTATGGCGAAACTAAGAGCGGTTGTTTGAATCGGCGTTACGCCAACTTTGGAGGAGTTGGACTTTTTTTGTGAAAGTTGAGCAACACAATGCACTTAAGTCATTCCTTTCAAGAAGGATGTATTTGCCGCTTTTGCCGACCGGATAATGGATATGGTCGTGAGCGCTGGCCTATTGCATGCCTAGGCAGTTTGAAAGACAATTCTCTGCCCGCCCCTTGGATTAAGCGAGGTGAATGGTTCAATTCCAGACTATACATTTCAATGATAGGATGGCCCACCAGGCTAACAGAATTTATGAGGATGAATGAGGATAACTAGTTCAACAATTTTGTATGCAATGACTCAAGCAATGAAATGAAGACTAGTTGTATTGGGAACGATTCAGCATCCATAAGTATAGTTCATTTTGACTGACATGACATAAGCAAATGATAATATTATAAAACAGCAGAGAATTGTTTGAAAGCAACTGATACATGTCCAAAAGCATTTGGAATTTGTTCAGAGGAAGGAGAAATTGCTACTATGATGTGCACAAATGACTAAATGTTGTGGAGGTTGAACTAATAGTTATGAGAATTTTCATTTTAATGTGAGAAAAGCACCAAAGCGACTGAGAAAAACTGTAAGTTGTATTGATGTTTAGTTTGTTCCATATCTGAGGTTACATCTTCATACTAGGCCTGTGATATCATTATGTTGTGCTGATGTTTAGTTTGTTGCATATCTACTATCTCATTTAGCCATTAAGTTCAAGATGTGTGATTGTTTATAATAAGAACTCTCCATATTGAGTGTTCAAATTGCACTTTTACAGAAAATAGTAAAAGGGAGAAATAATTAGTGATGCTGGATTCTCTTAATACATTTCACATTACCTTACATTGAAGAACTGTGTAAGTCTTTCGGTTTCACAAATTATACATGAACCAATCAGCAAATCCTATCAGAAACAGCTGAGGGTCCAAAGGAGTATGACAACATTACTCATTACTGTTTATATATGCTTACAGATAACTGCTTTGGAAAGCTGTATGTGTGAGCTATCACTAAACGTCTTATCAAAACTTAGATATAAACCATGATGACAATGTGCGCAAACATTCCGTCCAGGTTTTCTAATAGTAAAAAAATATATATATTTTTTGCTCTCATTGCATTCCCTGTCCATCTCTGATACACACCAATCTTTGTCTATTTCTTTTGTTGTTGTTGTTTTTAATTTTTCACGCAGACACACACACAAACACATCAATTCAGATAGGACAGTGAAGACTGTCAGGAAGCAAGTGGGAGAGATGGGGTGGGATCGGGAAATGACTGTGGATCAGATTTGAACTCAGGTCCCTGTGTGCACTTGGACCTGACAGTGGTATGGACGTTGCAGCCAATTCCACCACAGCTCCCCCCTATGTCTTAGCTTTAACATTAGTCTGTTAGGGGTTATGTAATGGGCTTCAGAGTCCATTACCTGGGTGTCATGATCATTCAGATATCTGTCTGGCACAGGCGCTCCAACAGATGAGGTCAAACTGAACAGCTCTACTTGGAACCGATTTGGCATGAACTCCTGTCCTCTGGGTCGCTCTGTCTCTGATAATTACACACTCGGGATCAATTCCAAGTATTACTTCCAATCTTAGAAATAAAGCATTCCTTTAGTTCCATTGGAGCACCAAAAAATAGTACTAGGGATTATTAATTGCAAGATTTGAGAAGCATCGCAGCTTTAATTACCATTCAAATAAAACATTCTTTATTTTAACAGTTCAGTGGAATCTTTTTAAAGAAGCTTCACAAAACCCTTTCAGACTACAGCTGTAGTCAGTCAGTATAGAACCTTTCAACGGCATAAACAAACATATGCATTCCTAAGGCATTTCCAGTGGCACAGAAAACAATATTGAGCTAATGAATGAGGACCAAAAAAACACATTTTGTAAGACATTACATTAAAGCCTGAATCATTTTCATTTCAAAGTGTCTCTGTTTGAATTAAACGTTTCAACAGGAAATCCTCAAGGAACAGATTGAAAGGGTCTATACTGTATTATATTGTTCACAATGAAAGGCCAACATCATACTTTAATGCATCTTGTGTCTGTGTCATTTCTCCACTAGACATTGTCACAGCCTGCAATCTTTGCTAGGGTCAAAGGCAGTGAGACGGCCATCCCTTATGAGAGAGTGACACTTGAGCAGGCTCGCAGAGGAACTCCAGGTCAGTCTGATAGCCAACAACTGTAGGACTCTTCCTTCCTTAGATTCATCTTGATTGGAGAAGCATGTAAAAAAAATGGACTCACTTTAATTTGGAGAAATGACGAATAAGAACATAATCACTATAATAAAGGGGAGACATAAACAAACATGTGGATATTAAATGATGTTTTCTAAACAAAGTTCGGGAGCCCTTAGGGATGATTGACAGCAATTAATCACCTGTCTTCCGCCGCCAGGCTATTTAAGCCGGCCTCCTTATCCATACGTCACACGCCGCGGCACTCGCAAATTATCCCTCCTCCTCCCCTTACTCCTCCATTTCACTGATAGCCCTGTTACACATCCTCCTTACACTGGGGGGTGCAAGCGGCCATCGCTCTATCGCGATCTCCGCTTCAGGCATTCCATGATCACCAGCTACCATGCCAAACATGCGCTTAACTTATACACTCAGTATTGCAATCATGCCGACGGGTGAACTAGTGAACATGAGTTGTGTGTGTGTGTGTGTGTGTGTGTGTTATTTTTTATGACTGAAGTGGATCGGCCGGTGAGAGTCTACGCAGATGGCATATTTGACCTATTCCACTCTGGTCATGCCCGTGCTCTGATGCAAGCCAAGGCCCTGTTTCCAAACACACAGCTAATAGTAGGAGGTATGTGAAGTCACTTGCTAAATACTGGTATATACACAGTTACAGTACTTGCATTTGTGTTCTTGTAAATCAGGAGAGTCCTTAAATGGAGATTATTTTGTGCTTGGCTGTACTGTTGACTGTGAACCACGAGAGACAGAGTGAGTCATTGGTAAAGCTGATCTCTTAAACGCAAAAGCATTAACTTATATGTCTAGGCCATGTTGATTTATCGTGAGGGATCGTGTGTGTGCGCGTGTGTGTGTGTGTGTGTTTGTGCGTGTGTATTTCTCACAGTATGCAGCGATGAACTCACACACAAGTGTAAGGGCTACACCGTGATGACCGAGGGTGAACGTTATGAGGCCTTGCGACACTGTCGCTATGTCGATGAGGTGGTCCGTGATGCACCCTGGACCATTAGCCCTGAGTTTCTAAAGATCCACAGGGTAAGTCTGTCCTTCTCATCTTTTCTCACTTTTTCTCTTTCTTTTTATCTATTTATCTTCACATTGATCTGTATCTGTCTTTCTCTCTCTCTGAAGATAAGACACACTCCACAGAGATGCATTTATTTGTTTTGTCACAGATTGACTTTGTGGCCCATGATGACATCCCATACACATCAGCAGGATCTGATGATGTCTACAAACACATCAAAGAAGCAGGTGCAGTATGCATGTTGTATCACTAATACAACCCTTTTTTATAGCACTAATACAACACCTTTTGGCTGTTCAAACTCATACATAACATGAAGACTCTTGAATTGTTTAATTCCTCATTTTTTGTTTATTCTATGGGAATGTTCACTTGTGTGTGTGTGTGTGTGTGTGTGTGTGTGTGTTTGTGTGTCACAGGAATGTTTGTGGCTACTCAACGGACAGATGGAATCTCCACTTCTGACCTTATCACCCGGATTGTGCGAGATTATGACGTGTATGTGCGTCGCAATTTGCAAAGAGGTTACACCGCCAGAGAACTCAATGTGGGATTTATCAATGTAAGTCAATCATTAGGGCATTGCACACCTGATACTATATTTTGTGCTATTACACTGAACAAGATACCCACATGAGTTAGATTTTCATTCTGCTTGAGGTTTTATCTGCCCTTCCCACTCAATCAATTACATCTTATAGTGACCAAAACTATAAGGGGCCTCTCACTGAGGAACCCTGACCTGACCTGACTGATATCCCACTAATTCCAGGACAAGAAGTACCGTCTGCAGAACCAGGTGGACAAAATGAAGGAGACGGTGCACACCCTGGAGGAGAAGAGCAAGCACCTAGTGCACCGGGTGGAGGAGAAGAGCCATGACCTCATCCTGAAGTGGGAGGAGAAATCCCGCGAGTTCATCGGGAACTTCCTGGAGCTGTTTGGGCCTGACGGAGCCTGGGTGAGTGTCCCACACATGACAAGTCTCCAAAAGGCATGCGCACACATCCAAGTAGCCTAAACTTGGGGTGCTGGACCAAAGCAAAAAAGTCACAGCAATAACAACGAAAATGACAAAAAAATGCGCCCAGGAAGCTCTGACGAAGGAATTGCCCCGAAATGTCATGTAGTTAAATATTTGCTAGGGAGCTGATGGGGGAACTGCTTGTGTGCCATGTCTCATGGCGCTTTACAGAGCTTTAACAATCAGAGAAGGCCCATGAGTAACAGGGGCGAGGAAGAACTCCCTGGAATTGGAGATACAAGTAGGAAGAAACCTCGAGAAGATCCACCTTTTTTTTGTCGTTATTGAGTGCCCCACGCACCAATCCTAGAACATAGATTCAGTGCCATGTCACTTATACACGTACCATGGAGAGCTGCTGAGAGCATCTTCTGTGTTTGGTATGGTCATCAAAGGCATTGGGGTATCTGTAGAATTGATCGTCTCTCTTCCTCTCCCTCTCCCTCGGCGTGCAGCACATGATTCAGGAGCGGAGTGGACGAGTGCTTCAGGCCCTGTCGCCGTATCAGTCCCCCCGCGGCTCTCCAAGCAGCAGCCCCACCAGGGGGCGCTCTCCTTCGCCCCCGACCCACTGGCCCCTCCTGCGCTTCAGGTCACCTCCACCCACCCCGAAAGCACGCCGCAGCAGCCCTGGAAGCGAGGGGGATGAGGAAGAGAAATAAATGTGCCAGTCTTATATGTACACACACACTGACACACGCACCGACACATATACACACAAACACACGCAGACACACACACAAACACATCAATGCAAGCAGGCAAGACGTACTCTAACTCAGCCACATGCAGATGCACACACGTGCACACATACATACATACACACCACATACAGTATAACCATGTGATGTACAAGCACCAGCACAAAGATAACATGAAATGCACTTTGCCTCTCTGACTCAAATACATTCACATACAGAAAGAGTAGCTCCTTAGGTGCATGCATGTGTCTCCAAAACTAAAACTCATATGTATTTATTCCTATACTGCATGTACAAACTTAATGACGGATATATTTGATTCTGGATATTGAATTCCTTCATATTTTTAAACAAAATAAATTTAAACATTTAAAATGTGATATAATTCATATTATTATATTTATTATATTTGCAAAACAAAGCACCAAAATCAGATATGTCATCAATGAGAAAATGCTTTTCATTCTAGGACTTTATGATTGATAATATGGTAAATTGGTATTACCATGTGCCACACCATGCCATTTTGTGTTTTTGAGATTATAACGTGTATGTGCGCTGCAATTTGCAAAGAGCAGCTGGAGAACTCAATGTGAGATTGATCAATGTAATGCTCTGATGTAATGTAATGTTCTTGTAATGCTGCTATAATGCTGAACCTCAGTGCTACATGATTTAGATTTCCTTCTGCTTGAGATTTTTTCCATCCTTATTGGGATAATCAACCTCACTTGATCAATTAAGTGACCAAGACTGTGAGGAGTGCTATCATTGAAGAACACTGACTTAACTGATATCCCTGATATCTTATATTGAGGCCATATTTAGGAATCTCTACATGTCAACCCTGGTCTGTGGAGGATAGCCTGTTATGTAACTTTCTTACAAAGTCAAACCAGCAAACACACTACCAACCGCTGTAAGTGGACCATTAAACAATCTTAACAGAGCTGAAGGAGTTTATCACCCAGTGTAAAAAAACATCTTACCATTTTAAACTTACTTTTACATTTATCTGAAGTGACCCATTGTATTTGCTCAATTGTAATGTGTACATCAGTTTTACGACAATTAAGTGTCTAAAATGAATAAAGCATGCTCATCTGTAAGCATAACATACAATACAACCCAGCTCCTGGCATTTAAGCATAACTAACATTACAAACAAATGTGAAAACTTTGGCCAACAAAACGGATAGCTGCTTGATTATCTCAGTGTTATTGCACTGAGGCCTATGCTTAGAAGTTACTTATGTGATTCACATTCATCTTACATGATTCTGTTGGATAAATAAATTACTGTGGCAAAATATGTTAGTTCAATGTAATAACATTGTGTTTTAAAGAGAAACATGTATACTTTGTGTAGTTCAGTTATTTGTAGGTTTCAGGAACCTTTCAGCTATACGGGAAAAATCAATTAAAGTGGTCGTTCAGAAAGAATAATGTTCTGCCCTTTGTCTGTTATTACAACATTAACAGTATGAACCATGTACACTGTAAAATAGATTTAATCTGACCCGATGTTTCCACACACCTTCTTAAAATTCAATGACTTTTCAAGGACTTCCCAGGTCCAATTCCCTCAAATTCAAAGACCCAACAGTTGGATCAAGATGAATTGTTAAGCTACAAATTGTTTACAATATCTTTATAGCTTTACAGAAACTTACAGACAACATTTAAAAAAGAGAGAGGCTTGAATGTGCCAACGCTTATCAATTGTGCTATTTTTCAGTGATGGCTGACAAAGTAGGCTAGTTATCTTGCCTTCTCTAACAGAATATAGAAATGCAAACACTTTTAATTACTAATGTCTATTTTCAAACATTTTCAAGGCCTTGATTTCCCCCTCATTTTCACAAATTCTCATGGCTTTTAAGGACCCGTGGGAACCCGACTGACCGTTAGAAGGTGCATTTGCACAACACTTGCTTGTTCTCCTTTTTAGCAACACTCGCAAACATGATGCTGCATCTTGAAATATGGAGATAAAAGGTCAAGTGTTCCTAGTGTCCATAAAAGATAACAGGACTGTCCCACGCTTCAGTTGATTTCTGAGCGATGCTTGCCTTAAATGGAAATACCTTTGCTGAAGTTTTCCTGTGTGCCCAGTAAATATTCAGTCGAGCACTTGTGATTGAAGGTCCAGGTTGACAGAAAAAAAATAAATATGATTTATTCAAAAATTAGGAGCATGTTCTTAACCACACTCAGTAACGTTCATGTCAGTTCACAAAAGACTATCAGGATCTATGGTATTTTGAGCCCCTGCACCGTCAACTTCAAGGCATTGCAGTCTGGAAGGCGCTAGGGTTAGTCAAGGGTTAGTGTTAAGGTTATGGTTAAGGTTTGGGTTAGGGTTAGGGTTAAGGTTAGGGTTAGGTGCCTTGAAGTCGACGGTGTGGGTCCAAAAGACCATCAAGTGACTAGTGCCTTTATCCTTATTATTTTTACTATTTCATGACTATTTATTCCTTTATTCCTAATTGTCGACACCACAAAGCTTTTCCAGCTGGAGAGTGCTGTTACAGAGGCTGTACAGTGCAGTACGTGCCCCTGTTGAGATGGGCCTGCTCAGGGATAACAACAGACAGCTTTTTTTTGGGGGGGGGTGTCTTGTAATGTATAGCCTATAGTGTCGCCTGCATCTCTACTCCCTCTCGTTTTAAAAAAAAAGAATGTTTATGTAAAAGAATTTAACAAAAGAAGTGAATCAAACATGTAGTGTTAACCAGGGGGTTAGTAAAGGATATCCCAAGTCTTTAAATGCCAATGTCAATTAAATTAACTATAAATGGGATTTACTGTATTATAGCCTGTTACCCATCCAAATGTACTTATAATTGTTGTTATAGACATGATTAGGTTACTGTATATTATCCTATTATTATAAACACAAAATATTGAACTTTTTACTACAGTCGACACAGCTGCCTGGTTTTCTTATTATTTTGCCACATGCTGTTTATCGTTCATTTGTGTGTCAGTGCTTCCATGTGTGCATGATACCATCAATTACGGAACAGTGTTTGGCTAGTTTGATGAAAGGGCATTGTAAGATCTTCATTAAAACTTTACTGCTAATCAATATGAAAGCAAGATGGACTGAGTGTATTCCAGGACATCTCACAAGTGGCTCTATTCCTCCATTCCTACTGGAATTCCCATATCCTTTTACATCACAAGATTACGACTATTCACAGATATGATGAGACCCACAACAACTGGATATATGAAACAGGAATGGTTGACCTATTGCAGTCTCCCCCCATAGCACCTATTGCCCTATAAGTCTGTATCTCGTCAGTACTGTACAGTACTTTTTTTCTTTCTATAATTTATAGCATTCTTTGTTCCTTTGTTTGATTCCTACACTGAAATATTCCTTTGAAGTTGGCAGTCGATTTAAATGGCCTTGATGGTTTTAATGAACATACTATTTAAGATAGGCCTAATCCATGTTGTTCAAAGTTTAAAAGATAATGCTAAGCAATATTTTAATTTAAAGATTGTGATTTTGTTTTGATACAACATTCATGCTGTGATTTTACATTCAACTGACATTAACATTCACAGTGACAGTAGGGGTCAATATGCACTGTTATGCTTGGTTTTTAAAATGTTACCAAAGTGCACCTATTTTATATGAGTGGCAAGACTAAACGACATCAAATTTGTTGATGTCACTTACAAAGTACATAATATCTTGGGGCAGAGATATGGGGTGGGTCTGGGATATTACCGCAGGTCAGTACCTGGGTCCCCGTGGGTGCTCGGACCCGTTCATGGTACAGGCGCTAGCCTGTTGCGCCACAGCGCTCCCCCTGCTTGAAACATTTTTTTATCCTGGATGTAATACATTTTTGAAAAACTACACAGGTACCGGTACAAGTACACAGAATGTCATTACAAATTACTAGATAGATAACATGTCCCTTTATTAAGGCCTATTCACACCAAGAACGATAACGATAACGACATCTTTAACCATACCGATAAAAGCGTTCACACTGAACAACGATAAACAGAGTATCTCCTTGTGTTAATGAATGTGACGGATACAATTCGATGGGTTCTGATTGGCTATTAGCTTTTTATTGTTCTGAAAATTTCTCTGAAAGTGATCCCCAATAATATCGTTCTTCATGTCGTTATCGTTATAGTTTATGTGTGAACGTCGTCATTCATATTAACGAGAACGATATTTATTTATAGTTATTGTTATCGTTCTTGGTATGAATGGGCCTACACTGGAACCACGTGTTTTGCTGACTCAGGCTCCCAGTAGCATAAAAAGCATCAATCTTGAGTCAAGGAGGCAGCCCTTTAGAGACACTCTGATGAGCTACAGCTACAGGTGAGTGTTGACTTTTACAAATTGTAATTTGTCTGTAGAACAAAGACACAAATTATAAAAATATTGTTACCTTCATGCTTGGTGAAAAAGTATGATAATATACTGTATAAACTTATTTGTGTGTGGCCTAAGTGATAATTACTGTATATGTTATGTATAGTATAACACAATATAACTGTATAAGCATATATGTAACTGAGCTGCATTTGATGGCATTTTCATTTTTCGGTTTGGCTGACTTGTTGTTTTAAATAATGCATTTTCAATTACTTTCACACATAGTGTGAATGTAATATAAGCTAGATTGTTTTTCACACCAAAATGAGAAAAGAAAACTCAATATGTTGAGGTACAGTGTAAAGTGCACATTGATGATGTAAATATGTGTTATTCATCTTTGTTCAGGTTTCAAACAGATCACTGAGTCTGTAGCAGAATTTCCTCCCTCCTGTATTGTACCAGTACCAGTATTGGTAAGAAACATGTGAACTGTATCATCCCGAACAATTAATAATGCAGTTATAAAAAATAAAAAATATATATATGACTGAATGAAATTACCTCTTAGGGCAATACTTTAATTGCCTATACCAAAATACATGCTCTTTAAAGTAGAATTACAATATTCTTCAATTAGGCTCCGTTTTTAGATTTGGGTCTGAATTTCCTTCTCACTATGGACAGTAATCATAGATATTACACATTTTGCAAACCTTTCAACTTCTGACACTCCTTTCATGTACAGCTGTGACATTTTGTGACTAATGTGATCAAATCTTGTGTGTCATATGCATGATTTTGATTCTTACAAGTCTCTGCTATTTATGGGCCATATTTAACAAAAACAAAAAATGGTTAACAAATATGCCATGTCACGTACTCAACTACAACTCACTGGTTGCCACATCTTTCCAGGAGACACAAAGAGAGCAAAATAGGTATCTGGGGATCACAACAACATTGAAAAGGTTAAGCGAACAGGGTAAGTGATAACACTAGGCCTAATTGTATGGATAATATGTTATAATATGTATGGAATGATCCAATTATTGGAACAATTACAAATGAAGAGAGATACTACCATAGTGCTCACTACCACTGTGTAACCAGTTTCCTGGTTAGAAACCAATAAATAAATGCATGTCAAAAACTGTATTTTCCGTATGAACTTATCACACTGAATATAGTAGTTTCCGCCTGTTTTTCTCCTAATTCTCTACAATTCTTCTCCTAATGCTCTATAACTTTCTCTCCAGTGCAAAGCTGAAATCAATGGCGTATCAAATGAGACTCCCCACACTGTTGCTTACCTTTATTCTCTGCTGTGGAGTTATTGATCCTGGAGACGGCGTGTATTCCCTGCCACACCGCATCAAACGTTATGCACCTGAAGTGATTCCTGACCTGTCTACCAATGATATGACATTCATAGCAGTAAGAGATCCCAGGCGCATAACAGAACCCCATAACCAGAACCAGAGAACTCAAGCAGGGGATTTAATTAACAATTGGCAAGATACACACCTGGGCGAGGGACCAAGTAACAACTTAGTACACTTACCAAATGTGCAACATAATCGTCAACTCCTTCGAATTGATCGTCAGGGATCGTTTGACCAAGGACGTTATTGCAACTTCCAAATGCAGATTAATGGGCCACGTCCTCGTGGAGCGAGCACCACAGTGTCAGCGATCATAGTCCCTAATAGTGACAGAGTCACAGCAGAACATATGCGTGCGGCCTTCCAATATAGTTTAAGACACCAGGCCAAGGTTTGTTTGGAACTTGGCACAACCGACAGCTCACCCAACTGCCAAGCGAATGATGGAGGTGAAGCTAAAAACAAAGGTAACAAAACTAAAGGCCCAGGGAAAAATGGGGGTGGAGACAAAGCTAAAGGTAATAAAAAATTAACTCTCAAAATGGATATAGAAAGAGAGGACAGGTTGCGTAGTTAGCAGATTCTTTCTACCAAAGTGACTTAGAGCATTTGAAAATCAAACCTGGGTCGACATCCATAGTATCGCAGTGATCATTACAACATATGCATGCATTATCAAAAGTCAGTGTTGGGCAGAATGAGTGCAATAAGTCAGCATAGATCTATCTATTAGTAAACTCCATTTGCTTAACATTTCTTTATCAGATCAACTAATCACTCAATAGGGTGCTAGAATTATCATCAATGAGCATGCATTCTGTTTTCATTCTTTTGCTCAATTGTGAATGCATAGGCCTGCAATTACTTTAAAAAAAAAACCTTTTGCATTTTTTTTTTATTTTAATACATTAAAAGTTACTTGTTACTTCTTAGCAAATCAGTTCATTGCACATCAGTTCATTGCGTGAGCAGTTCGTATGTGCAGTATGAGCAGGTCAACATGGCCGATTATGTAAGGTAATGCAAGTTACCATGTCCTATGTGACTTAAGAAAAATCACAGTGTATGTCCTGCTGCTTTAGGCTTTATTCTGCATGTGTATTTTGTATTGTAACATTTCAACCCTTTGGTTTGAGTAATAAAGCTTTGTAAGGGAGACGCACTGTGTCACTGGTTGTGTTTTTTTTCTCTTCTGCTGGTCTTTTTCGGTGCACCTTCCTTTTAGCCTACTGTATATTCTTTCATCGAGAGGGTGTTGTAATCAGGTCTGTTAGTGAGTCTGTCTGCTTACAATTTGAAAAGTACTGGTCCGGTGTACTCTTATAAGATGCAAAGGGTCACCATATTTTTCGATTCCTCCTAAATAATCATGTGTAGATAGATCGTACAATTTAGATTTTGTGTTTCGTATGGAGACATGGTGAGCAGAAGGCAGCAGTGCTACAGTTCTCAACGAGACAGCATCAGCAAATTTAAAAAAAAAAAAAAACTGGCAAGTAAGGTGGTGTATGTGCTTCACATGCTTTCCAAAACTTTTAGCAAACAGCAAGTACTATGGAGAAACACCATGATGACAGAAGTTGACAGAGTGCAGAAAAGCTGAGCAGAACTGAAAGAGAAACTATCAAAAATGTCTCCGACTGATCTCATGCAGTCTCCTGTACAGTATACAGGATATAACGGCACTGCTCCTACACACTGCAAACTTCCTAATCTTACCAAGGATGTTAGTCTCTTTTCAAGTCAAAAATATCTCATGACACTTATTGAATATAATGGATTTTCTCTTGGTGGACTGGTATATTTTTCACTTATTGCAAAAAAATGAAAATAGATATTTTTTACTTGAAAAATACCTTGTTAGATTTGGATTTTTGCAGTGCATCAGCTGGTTTTGATGGTGTATTTCCCTTTGATATTTTTGTTTCCCAAAAATAAATCACGCTTGTCAATTTGTCTCCATCTCCTACTCTATTCCCTATTCTTGCAACTTTTGTGTATGTAAATGAGTGTGTGCATAGTGTGCTTGCTTTTGTGTATGCATGCTTCTCTGTGTGTATGGGTGTATGTGTTTTGACTTGTGAGTGTGTGTGTGTGTGTGTGTGTGTTTATGTGTGTGTAGGTGTGTTTATGTGTGTGTGTGTGTGTGTGTCTGCCTGCGTGCGTGTGGGTGTGTTTATATGTATGTGTGTGTGTGCGTACGTGCATGCGTTTATGTGTGTATGCATGTGTGCATGCCTGTGTGAGTGTGTGCATGTATGTGTGTTTGTGTATGTGCGTGTCCGTGCGTGCGTGTGTGTGTGTGTGTGTGTATGTATGTGTCATACCTGCAAACTAGTTGCTTTTCGGCGAGGGGGGGGGCGATTTCTCATAGTCTGGAGTGAGACTTTCGTCGATTTCATGCGAGATTAATAGAGAGAGGGAAAGTGATAGGCCTCTCCTTGTGCTATTTTTGCAGACCTACCTATCAGTTGTTTCTGAGGGCGGGCTTTATCTCTCTCACTTTCTGTTACGCATAGCCTGCCTGCAGCAGCGATATGATGACCAAGGAAAATAAGAAAATGTTAGCTAACAAACACATGCCACATGCTAGGCTACACTAAAGTGTATCTCTGACTATAGACTCGAGGTATAACATCACATTGTTAGGCTACTTTTCTTCTGCCCTCGGTGGGTTAAATGAAAGGCTTGCTGAGGTGCTGAGATCAATATCTATACTAAGACTTAATGTTAAGTAGTTTTATTATGACCGCCTCTAGCGAAGTGGTCATATAGTGATTGTCAAAGTTTTTTTTTTTTCCCGTCATCTACTTTTTGGTCAACGATACCCGGGACACTGAAACACCGGGGCACATGAAATTTGGTGGTTATGTAGCCCCACTAGACTTTTACGGAAAATTTTGTTTGGTCCCCGGGGGCCACTCCCCTATGATGCATCCTAAACACCGGGCTTTGACATTTCTGCTCAGTCTCAAAAAGCATCTGTCAAAGTTCATTCCCAAACACCCATATAGGCTACTTCAATCCTCTATTTTCAAACGTGATTCAAGTTAGGAAGAGCATGGCTCAAAGTAAAGTAGGCTAACTAGGACTGAAACTATATAAATTCGTCAAAGTGAATAATTTGTGTCAACTCAATGTAGATTTATTAACGCACCCGTGATGATCTACATCTCCATTTAAACCAAATGTTTTAGAGCGCACGTTGAGAGATGTATCCAGGGCAGGGCTGTACCTACACATATTTGTTGCACGTGCTACAAAAATCATTCTTTGCGATGGATGAATTAGTACCAACGTTACACCGGTCCGATACAGTTTTGCCTATGGCTATACCCCTGAGAGTGAGAGGCTTTTGTTTGTTCAAGTGCGGTTTAGGTGTGAGAGGGGAGTCGATGTGCTTTGATTCCAGCTTGGTAGTTGTAGTCTATCGCGATTAAAAAAATCGTGTGTGAAGTATCCAAACAATGATAACGCTTTCATTATGGCTGCTTTAGCCACAGACCTTGAGCTACTGTACAGTGGGTTGGGTTCCATTTAGAAGTATCCACTTCATTCACGCTTCCCGTGATTCAGTGAAATGTATTAGGCTACTACTACTGATATGCAAAACTATTAACTTTTCGCAAGGTGGCAGCTTAAGTCCGCTAGATACTGTAAGCCATTGATTCCCAAAGGAGATTTTATTTGGGTCGCCAGCATAGCCTAGTGACAATTTATGTTGTGTAATAGGCCTAGCATAGGGCCAACCTTATATAGCTTATAGTTTGTTAACAGTCACAGTTTTGTCATAACTCCCTCTATGCATTTTTGCATTTAGAATAGCTCTGAAACGGGGGGGGGCAGTTTAATTAAACAATATTTCTATCGGGCGCCTACCATGGAATAGGCTGCCCCACTAACACAAAACGTTAAGGGAACGTTCGGGAACGTTAGTGTATGGTTCCCTAAAGGTTAGTTCGAACCAAACCAAAAACGAATGGTTAGGGAACGTTCCCTAAGGGTTCTAACGTTCCCGGAACATTCAGCAAACTTTCCATGGGAACCAAAACTTACTCAAAAACTAACCTTCGGGGAACGTTTGGGAACCAAAAACTAACGTTCCCGAAACCAAAAACTATGGTTCCCAGAACGTTTTGGGAACCATAAATTGTTAGCTGGGTGGGTGAACTCAGCCTGATCTGCCGGCGATGATTTCTTTTTCGATTTCTTAAAAGATTGAGCTTGGTCTGGCGAAAGCCAGACTAACCATGGACCTCATAGTTGCAAAATACAAGGGAACATGAATCAGCCTATTATTTGCACGAGCAATAACGGACAGTAGCTCTTCAACTTGGCGCGTTAAAATGTGTACAGTATGAACAGTCTAGCAACGCATTTCATGAAGGCCCTTTTGGACATGTCAGTTATTTGCACCACTGGGTAAAACTGCATTTTGTTTTAGACTACTGGTATTTAATTTGTGCATTGACAATAAAGCTGAATATCATATGAACTAGATGACTAAACTTATGCATATGTAGAAGAAGAAACATTCACAAAAAAATCCATGACATGACTCTCTTTCTTGATAGCTATTGAAAACTGCATGGAACTGACAGGGATTGTTTTGTTTAATAATAAATAAATAAATAAATAAATAAATACATACATACATTATGCTGCTACCTTCTGCTTTTCCCAAATACAATGTAGCCTACAGGTGTACCTTTCATCAGTCCAGTTGCAATGGATGGACTGTGATGAACTGCCCTACTTGTGATTGTTTAGAGATTTTAAAGGTTTTATAACAATGCTACAAATTTTTTGGCAAGTGCTACAAATCTATTCACCTTTGCAGCGCCAGTAGGCTACTTTGTGTGCAGCCTGCAAACACACATTCCAAACAAGCATACACAAAAGTTTCAAGAGTGGAGGACGGAGTAGAAGATGGAGACAAATTCATTAATATGATTTATTTTCGCGGAATGGATGTACAGGACTGAGCGGCGGTCATATTTTGTACCGCTATGCGGTACATCTAGTTGACCAAGGGACCATAGAGTGTTTATACCTATTTGTTTTGTGGTTTGGTACCTTATATCTTCTTCCTGAGGGCAACATTTCATACTCGTCATAGAAGAATATAGTAGAATATATTCTGTGTCCTCTGCTATTTTTAGTCCTTGCTTTCTGACTGTTGCATCAAATAGTTCTTGCAGTGAGGTGGGGGGGATTCAATGGCAGCCCTATAAAATGTTAGCATAATGTCTTTCTCTATGCCAAACACTCTCAGCCTGGCTGAGATGCTGGCTGATCCTTAAACATAAAACATCAACATGCTGGACCCATTTTAATTGAGAATCAAACATTATATAGGTATTTATATGTGGTTACCTGTTCCACTGCCTCCCCGTAAATTGTCACTGTGTTATGGTTACCTATTGATCTGGGGTCAAAAATTATTTCTTTTGTTTTGCTCCCATTTAAAACCAAATTATTAGATTCACAACCCTGTCTATCTCTGACTGGTAGACAGAGGCGTCGGAATCCTGCATCATCAATGAGAATGGTTGTGTCATCTGAGAACTTGATTATAATTATTTGTAAGATGATTTCTGCATTCAAGTGTATATAATGTGAATAACAGGGGAGAACTAACACAGCCCTGGGGCACTCCAGTGTTGATGATCAGTGTGTCAGAAAGTCTAGAATTAATTTTGACTTGTGTTCTATCAGTGAGTTTTAGTTCTATCATGTTTTAGTATGAGATGTGATGAAGTGCTTAAGTGCTACACTAATGTTGTAGTGCTACACTAATGTTCCCTCTCAATAGTTTTATATTCCCACACAATAATTTTGCGTTCCCTCGTAATACTTTTAAAATTGGGAAGGAATGCAAAACTATTGGGAGGGAACGCTCTCCTTCGCCCCCGACCCACTGGCCCCTCCTGCGCTTCAGGTCACCTCCACCCACCCCGAAAGCACGCCGCAGCAGCCCTGGAAGCCCTGGAAGCGAGGGGGATGAGGAAGAGAAATAAATGTGGCATACCACATACATACGTACATACAGAAATTCAAACACTTTTATTACCAATAAAAGTCTATTTATGTCTATTTTCAAACATTTTCAAGGCCTTGATTTTACCCCTTATTTTCACAAATTCTCATGGCTTTTAAGGACCCGTTGGAACGTAACTGACTGTTAGAAGGGGCATTTACACAACACTTGCCATGTTCTCCTTTTTAGCAACACGCAGACACGCAAACATGATGCTGCACCTTAACATATGGAGATAAAAGATCAAGTGTTCCTAGTGTCCATAAAAGATAACAGGACTGTGCCACGCTTCAGTTGATTGCTGAGAGTCGGCTAGTCCTCTTGTGCCCAGTAAATATTCAGTCCAGCACTTGTGATTGTATCCATGTAGGGTCCAGGTTGACAGAAAAAATAAATATGATTGATTCAAAAGTCAGCAGCATGTTCTTACAGTAATGAAACTGTAGCCAGGATTTTTCAAATACCAAGGTCAGGGGCAAAGCTAGACATTTTGGGGTGCCCCAAATGCTGCAGGGGTCCAGGGGGCGGGCCAGTCTTTAGTATTTCTGTCCGTCTCAAACTACATTAAAATGGTGTGTTTAACAACCAGAATTTGGTGTGTTTAACCACCAGAACCAGAAACCCCCAAATCACCGTTTATATCAAAGTCTGACCTAATGATTTTAAGGGTCTACGTACTGTAGGCCGGGGTGTGTGTACATTATAGGTAGGCTACCATGCACGCACACACACCATCCATTTCAACGCACCTCCTAGCAGAAACTGGTTCCAACAGACAGATTGTTGCCTCATTATTGAATGACGAAGAATGAGTCGCATTGTCTATTTGTCTAGACTTTTGCTACCACAACTACCATGTATTTGCAAGGAATAGCTCTGTTGGTTCCCTTGTGGTAAGATCTTTTGATTGTTTTGGTTGGCTGACCCACAGCTGTGCTGATGCAATTGACATTGGTCTATGCAAATGCTGTCACAAAGCTAATGTTAGTTGAATAGGGTTAGGGTTAAGGTTAGGGTTAGGTGCCTTGAAGTCGATGGTCACAGCGCTGCCTTGAAGTCGACAGTGGGGGCCCAAAAGACGTGTGTGTGTGTTTGTGTATGTGCGTGTCCGTGCGTGAGTGCATGTGCATACCTGCACACTACCGCTTTTCAGCAAAAAAAAGGACTTTCGTCGGTTCAGTTTTACTTGCACAAACCCGCACATTGAATGGACACTCCACTAGGCTACCATTTAAATGTATTTGATGATACCAAATAGGCTGTATCTTGATGGGGGACTTTTTTAACTTCATATGGGATGGGCATTTTTAGTAGCCTGTGTGCCTGTGTATGTGCCTGTGCATGCAAGCGTACATATGTCTACTGTGTGAGTATGTGTCATACGTATGATTACTGTGAATGTATGTGTGTGTGTGTGTGTGTGTGTGTGTGTGTATCTGTTTGTGCACATGTGTGCACATGAAATGGGTTAACATGACCCCTGGAGGCAAACATACGGAAAAAAAATGGTCATCCTAGGCCCTACAGTTCTCAAGATATTTACAGAGAACTGTGTCTGCCCTACCCTCCTTTCGGGGGGTCCAGTCCAGCAGGGGGGCTACAGATCAAAACGAAAAATGACGGTTCCATGCTATCCATGTGGGGGTACATGCCCACCAAGTTTCGTGTACCCCGGTCTTTCAGTGTCCCGGGAATCATTGACGGAAATTTGGGCATGCAAAAAAGAAAAAAAAACTAAAAAAAAAATATGAAACCTATATGACCGCGCTGGGCGGTCATAATAATCCCCAGGAAAACCCCTAGGGAAACCCTCCCCAGTAGCCTATGTAATCTATATTCAACTTAAAGTCGCCAATCACGACTAAACAACAAGAGCGCTTTTAAAGAGCACAGGACAACACAGAGAAGTGGGCCAGCTGCTACAACCTCGCTATTGTCGCGGTCTCCTGCAAACAATGGTAAAACAGTTCTAATGCAAGGAGATCACGGAGTTTAATGGAGTGCACCCCAAAGGACCAAACAACTTCGCACAAAACTACTAGCTTACCCACGTTGCGTGACTCCTGCAAACAATGATAAGACAGTTACAGCAAGTAGATCACGGAACGAATGGGGCAAGACAGGCCAGGAACAACAACTTTGCTGCCGTGATCGCTTGCTGAACAATGATAAAACAGTTCGTTATTGCAAAGTGATCACGAGCTCGGTTTGGACTAGACCAAACACGCGACAAAACTCTGAACAACTTCGGTGGAGTTATCAACCTGCCGAACAATGGAAAGACAGTTCTTTGAGGCTAGGCAATACTCACTGAGCGTCCGGAGACAAGGACCAAACCAGGCCGCTCACAAGGCAAAACACTCTACCTGTCGTCATCGTTCAGCCTACGCAGGGCAACACCAGCGAACCAAACACACAGCAGACGCAAACACCGGTAGATGGAAACGAGAGAGGCGGAGACAGCGCTACCTGGGCTGTTATTTATAGACGCTGACCATCTTCCGTATGTAGCTGCCATGTTTTCATTACATTACTTTATTATAGGGGTCAGGTTTGATCGCCACACTCTTCTCCCCTTAAAAAGGACAAAAAGTGGACCACCCATATTACAATATATTCAATAGGTATCTATACCTAAGAAAGAACAGAAACAAGAAAAAAGTTGATCAGAGGGAGGGACATCCTAAATGAAACCTAGGAACTCATCAACATCAGGTTCAAAAAAGATTTTCAAAAGTTGCTCCGTTCTCTCACGGTCAACTTCAGCAGCAGTGGGGAAGCATTGCTTAAGGCGGCTCACATGGACTGTACGCAAGTCCTCCCCAGAATCTTCCCTCACCACTTGATAGTTGACAGGTCCTAACTTTGACTTTAACTCTATAGGGTCCAACCCATTTAGGAGCCAACTTTGCCGAGAAACCACGAGACGCTTGAGACAAGGGATAAGCTCTCATCCACACTCGCTCTTTGTTGTCGTAGGTAATTTCCCGACGAGTTTTGTCGTAATTTCTTTTCTGTTTTTCTTTTGCTTTTGCCAAGTTCTTGGCTACTAGCAACCGGAGATGTTCAAGATCTCACGGAGCTCTGTGATGTGACTGAGGCTGTAACACCCTATCAAACGGTCCCATTACTTTACCTCTGAGCAGTAACTCAGCAGGTGAATGGCCAGTGGATTCCTGCACAGCAGTGTTGATGGCAAAACGCAGTTCTGGGAGGTGTTTATCCCATAGTTTGTGCTGATCACCCACATACGAGCTCAACATCGCCTTAAGGGCAATGATTCACCCTTTCAGTGAGGTTGGTCTGCGGGTGGTAAGCAGTTGTTAGTTTTTTCCCCACCCCAGTGATCACAAAGGTCTTTAAAGACATCAGACACAAACTGTGGCCCACGATCTGATAAAATGTACCGCGGGACACCCTAACGAAAGTGAAAATGTCCTTAAGCAGACATTTGCTAATTGCCTCTGCAGTAGCTTGACGTAGTGGGAAGAGTTCAACCCACCTTGTGTAGTAATCTACCACTACCAGTAACTGGGTGTTCCTCAGAGAACTTTGCGGCAAAGGACCCATGAGATCAAGACCAAGCATCTGCCATGGTTCTGAAACTTCAGTCTGCTGCAAGTAACCAGCAGGTTTGACACACTCTGGTTTATGGGTCTGGCAAACACGACAGGTCTGGACATAATCTCCAACATCCTTCCACATCTTTGGCCAGTAAGCCACATCCATTACTTTTTTCAGAGTTTTATAACGACCCAAATGACCACTCAGTGGGCTGTCATGGTAAGCTCTGAGTACAGTGTCACGCAATGGTCTGGGGACAAAGATCTGATAATGTGTACCCCGCTGAGGATGCACAGTTTTACGATAGACCTTATCTTCCACAATTGCATACTCTAAGGCACACGGACCAGTGGTGCTCTCTGCCTCAGTTACCATTCTGTATAGCCCCTGACTTTCAGGATCTTCCTGTTGTGCTTTCCACACGCCATCGCCAGTCAAAGGGGAATGGAACAAGCTTGTCTAAATCTGCACTGCACACAGCCAAGGAACTCTCACCGCCAAGGCAGGTTGCACGGGAGAGCGCGTCAGGAGCAGCGTTCAATTTACCCTTCCTGTACTCTATGGTGAAACAAAACTCCTGCAGACGTAAGGCCCAACGCACCAGACGAGAGTTTGCTTTAGTGGTGTTGAACACCCAAAGAAGAGAGGAATGATCGGTCACCACTACAAACGGTTTTCCCTCTAAGTAGTGTCTCCATCTCTCTAGCGCCCACATCACAGCTAGACACTCACGCTCAGTGGTTGAATAGTTCTTTTTCTGCACCAGAGAGTGACCGCTCGCATATGTTAGCACTTCCTCATCAGCCAACGCTGATGATCTCTGAGCAAGTACAGCACCCCAGACCTATGGCACTCGTGATCTGTGTAAACAATGAAGGTGCAGTCAGTGTTAGGATGACTAAGGATCGAGGAGCAGTCAAATGTTGTTTGAGGGTGTAAAACGACCTCTGACACTCAGCTGTCCATCTAAATGTCATCCCTTTTCTCTTTAGAGCATTCAAAGGCTCAAGAACGAAATCCACAGAAAAAATTCGCACATACCTATGGTACCATCCAGCTAATCCAAGGAAGCGCTGAACTTCCTTCAGATTACTGGGAACTGGATAGGCTTTCACCGCTTTGGTTTTCTCAGAGTCTGCTCTCACCCCCTCCTTACTCACAACATGACCAAGGAACTTGATTTCTGGCATGCAGAAGTGACACTTCTTGAGTTTAAGGGTGAGGCGGCGCCTCTGAGACAATTAAACACAGTCTGGATATCTTCAAAGTGTTGGTCAAGGTCAGCAGAATATATGATAATATCATCAAGATAGACAAAACAGCATTTTTCCAAGACAACTTTGTAGAACGCTATTCCATGAGCCGCTGGAAACTAGCGGCGCCAAGTTTTTAGACCAAATGGCATTTTCTTGAAAGAATAGAGGCCAAAAAGGTGATGAAAGCGGTAATGGGACGACTGGCAGGTTCAACCTCCACTTGCCAATAGCCGCTATTCAGATCTAAAGAGCTAAACACTGCAGACCCTGCTGTAGTGATTCCAGGATCCTCATTCACAGTCGGCAATGGAACGGTGCCCTCTCAGTGTGGGAATTCAAACGACCATAGTCAAACACAAAATCTAGTGCTACCATCCTTTTGGGTACCATAACAACAGGTGAAGCCCATGGGGAATGGGAAGGCTCAATGATTCCCTGAGATAGCATGTCTTCAATGTGAGCCTTTTACTCTGACGTTTGTGAACAGGCAGGTGGTATGGCTTTTTTGAGTAACTACAACATCACCCTTCAGCTTTATTTTGTGCTGCAGCAAAGAGGTGTGACCCAGTTTGGTGGTACATACCTCAGGATTTGCCAACAGAAGAGTCTGTAAATTCCTGCATTTTGGACCACTTAAAACTACTCTGACTCACAGCAGTTTGTAACAGTGACTGCAGGTCCTCAGCAGGAATAGACCTACTAGGTTCTGCCAAACTGAAAATGGAGGCATAGTGGTTTACACAGTGGTAGAAGTCGTGGTTAGAGAGGATGGGGTGCAAGCCCCAACCCAATGTAGAATTCATCAGCAGGAGTAAAAGCTACTAGCTCTGAGGAACAAAAGGGAAGATGGTGGCAGAGAGAGCATGAGTGAGGCAGCAGCAGTGGTTGGAGAAGCTACTGAATACCCCAACCATCTCCTGGGTCTTGCCATGACTTGAAAAGGGAAGGCTCTACCTTGTTGGTCCCCCCCAAAAATAGAATACGCTGATCCCTCACATTAAGTTGCATTCCACTAACAGAAATGAAATCCAACCCAAGCACTAGAGGATAGGTGAGGACATTAACAGCAAAGCACCGCTAAAGTTAGAACACTCCAGCTATGTCCATGCATACTGTACTCTAACACCCTTGCAACCCACAGGATGGGTAGCTGTACCGCTTGCAAGATACAGGGGTCCTTCATGCCATGGCTCAAGTTTTCATTTGAGCTTTAATTGTGTTCCACAAATCAAACTCATTAAGCTATATGTAGCTCCAGTGTCTACCAGTGCCTTGCCCTGGCAGCTGCCTTGACTGTGACTGGCACTGCCAGCTGCCCTAATACTACACTGGACCCAGACGGGAGGCATGGAGTTTGTCTTTAGGCCTAACAACAGGCTGAGACTTAAAGGAGGGTTGGAGCAATCAGAACTGGTGGAGACAGTACCCTTATTAAGGTTAGCCTGACGAGGACCAAAGCTTTTCACTGGCTGATTTCGAGGGTTGAAAACTGCGGACAGCTTCAGGGAGGGTGTGCGCTTTGGCACCGCCAGCACAAGAGAGGAGCAGGTGGTTTGAAATCAGCTTTTGACTTCTCTTTGACAGTTCTGGAGACGTGGGACAGGGGGCTTCACTTTTAGAGTTTTAGTCATAAGGACCTTCTGCTCATACATTCTTTTGATGTATTAGATCTTTCTCAAGCTGCTGCCCGTCTAACAACTTCATCCACAGTGTGCTAACCCGAGGATTCATTGTTTTAAAAAAAAGTTTAACAATTCATCTTCCTCACGCTCAGGCTTCCACCTCTTGTACAGTGCCTGAATGCTAAGGTGAAATCCTCACACTCTCATGGGGTAACTGGAACTCTGGTCGGATTCTCTCCTCTAACTCATCTGCATAGTCTTCAGACAAGAACAATTCTAAGAACTGCCTCTCTCAAACTCAACCCAAGTGCACCTTTTTCTCTGGCTATCTCTCCCACTTCAGTTACTGCTGTGCCATGCAAGACATTCCTCATAGTGGCTAAGATCTCAGAATTGGACATGGGTCGCAGAGCAAGGAAGTCCTTAGACTTAGAAATATACAAAAAGTGGGTCAAAATCATCATCTGAACCAATCGAAGAGGGAAAAATCAATTTGATAGGCAAATGCCATCACCAGTATGGAGAACTGGAAGGTAAAAAGGTCAGGCTTGGACTGGTTCGACATTAGTAGGAAGACCTCTGTTGATAACCCGATACCAGTAAAAGAGCTCACAACTCTTGAAGGTGGATAAGTTGGTGTAACATTCAACTCATTAACTTTTCAGCAAGACTTTCAACTGAATCTTTTGATGCCACAAATCTGTAACTGCAGGTCCTGCAGCTCAGGCTTAACTAGTCTATTCAGTTGGTCAGAGATGAAATAGAAAAAGAATCCACAAACCAGTGTGTGATGCTTTTAGAAGGGTCTGGGAACTCAGTTGATGTCTGCTTAGAGTTCCACTGAATGTGTTCATGCATTTTGAGAGTAACTCTCTGATGCGCTTCGGCAATAGTATTAAGCAGGTCATCATTCTCGCTTTTTTCCACTAAACGGTGAAAACATCCCCTTAGCTTCAACAGCTTTGAAACATGCTTCAAAGCCCTCCTCAAGCCATTGTCTCTGACAGGCAATGGTGCTTTCAAACACTGTTTTCATAGAATCAATGGCCTGGGAGAAAACCTCAAGATCAACTATTGTGCTCACCCGTACACCAGGTGTAGAATAGAAGGGTAAAGTAGAAAGGACATATCCTCAGAATCTGATATGGTCCTCATTGAGGGCCAAGCTGTTCCATGATTAAATTATTTTACTTACTCAATGTACCACAGATCAAAAGTACAGTAAGTAAATTCAGAAACTGGGATTACAATAATGCTACAGTCAGTCAATACAAATGCAACACATCACATAGATTCAATTAAACAGGCCTGCAAGCTCTTCAATCTCCCAGATTCAATCTCCTGCAAAGCTCTATATCAATCTGATGTGGCGGTAGTGGGGTAGCGTGAACGGTTGAAGCCAGGTGGATTTATCCACCACCACTCAGACAGAGTGAAGATAAACTAAAAGTTAAGAAATAATAACTAAATGGCTTTATAAAGCACCACAAAACATTAAATGGTTTTAACTCTAACTAAAAGACTTCAAGAAATGCAAACAGGTGTGTTCAAAATGGAATATATTGTTCAGGACACACATGAACACCACACAAGCAAACAAATCACCACAACAGCAGTAGCAGTCCATTCAGCCTATTTTTAGGTCAGGCCACTAGGAGGGAGTGTAGGCGTAGCCCCTCGACAAAAATGCAAAAAAGGCAAGAGCAAAAGGTCCAAAAACGAGAGGGAAAAGTATCTTCGGGTCAAAAGACCTCTTCGCCTAAGGCCACAATAAAATTCAAACAGTATGGCAGAT
Source organism: Alosa alosa (assembly GCF_017589495.1). Lineage (NCBI taxonomy): Eukaryota > Metazoa > Chordata > Actinopteri > Clupeiformes > Clupeidae > Alosa > Alosa alosa. The sequence goes on along the minus strand of NC_063190.1, from coordinate 20,603,118 downwards.
TAAACAAATTATGCTGCTATTACAAGCTACTCAAGTGCAGCACAAACAAGACCTTTTATTTAGGCTATAACTAATTGGCTACTATAACATAGCCGACTGCTTCAAAGCTCCCAGTGTGGATAAACCAATAAACAAAATAACATTAAATAGCAAAATCACTTAACAAAAAGAAGAGCTCTCCAAAACTAGAGCACAAACGTGATTGCTTTCAGTTTACAGTTTAGATTAGATTACAATAAAGGCAGGCCGGTAGCGGAGGAAAGGAAAAATGTAGAAATAAAATATCCCCAAAAAGACAAAATAATAATCCCCAGGAAAACCCCCAAAGGAAACCCTCCCCAGTAGCCTATGTAATCTATATTCAACTTAAAGTCGCCCGCTCCACGACTAAACAACAAGAGCTTTTAAAGAGCACAGGACAACACAGAGAAGTGGGCCAGCTGCTACAACCTCGCTACTGTCGCGTGTCTCCTGCAAACAATGGTAAAACAGTTCTAATGCAAGGAGATCACGGAGCCAATGGAGTGCACACCAAAGGACCAAACAACTCGCACAAAACTACTAGCTTACCCGTTGCGTGACTCCTGCAAACAATGATAAGACAGTTACAGCGCCAAGGAGATCACGGAACGAATGGGGCAAGACAGGCCGACAGGCCAGGAACAACAACTTTGCTGCCGTGATGGCTTGCTGAACAATGATAAAACAGTTCGTTATTGCAAAGTGATCCGCGGAGCTCGGTTTGGACTAGACCAAACCGCGCACAAAACTCTGAACAACTCGGTGGAGTTATCAACCTGCCGAACAATGGAAAGACAGTTCTTTGAGGCTAGGCAATACTCACTGAGCCCGAGACAAGGACCAAACCAGGCCGCTCTCACAAGGCAAAACACTCTACCTGTCGTCCACGCTCAGCCTCGCGAGGGCAACACCAGCGAACCAAACACACAGCAGACGAAACACCGTAGAGGGAAACGAGAGAGGCGGAGACAGCGCTACCTGGGCTGTTATTTATAGACGCTGACCATCTTCCGTATGTAGCTGCCATGTTTTCATTATATTACTTTATTATAGGGGGTCAGGTTTGATCGCCACACTCTTCTCCTCTTAAAAAAGGACAAAAGTGGACCACCCATATTACAAGATATTCAATAGGTGTCTATACCTAAGAAAGAACAGAAACAAGAAAAGTTGATCTTAGGAGGACATCCTAAATGAAACCTAGGAACTCATCAACATCAGGTTCCGAAAAGATTTTCAAAAGTTGCTCCCGTTCTCTACGGTCAACTTCAGCAGCAGTGGGGAAGCATTGCTTAAGGCGGCTCACATGGACTGTACGCAAGTCCTCCCCAGAATCTTCTCTCACCACTTGATAGTTGACAGGTCCTAACTTTGACACAACTCTATAGGGTCCAACCCATTTAGGAGCCAACTTTGCCGAGAAACCACGGCGCGCTTGAGACAAGGGATAAGCTCTCATCCACACTCGCTCTTTGTTGTCGTAGGTAATTTCCCGACGAGTTTTGTCGTAATTTCTTTTCTGTTTTTCTTTTGCTTTTGCCAAGTTCTTGGCTACTAGCAACCGGAGATGTTCAAGATCTCACGGAGCTCTGTGATGTGACTGAGGCTGTAACACCCTATCAAACGGTCCCATTACTTTACCTCTGAGCAGTAACTCAGCAGGTGAATGGCCAGTGGATTCCTGCACAGCAGTGTTGATGGCAAAACGCAGTTCTGGGAGGTGTTTATCCCATAGTTTGTGCTGATCACCCACATACGAGCTCAACATCGTCTTAAGGGTACGATTCACCCTTTCAGTGAGGTTGGTCTGCGGGTGGTAAGCAGTTGTTAGTTTTTTCACCACACCCCAGCGATCACAAAGGTCTTTAAAGACATCAGACACAAACTGCGGCCCACGATCTGATAAAATGTACTGCGGGACACCCCAACGAGTGAAAATGTCCTTAAGCAGACATTTGCTAATTGCCTCTGCAGTAGCTTGACGTAGTGGGAAGAGTTCAACCCACCTTGTGTAGTAATCTACCACTACCAGTAACTGGGTGTTCCTCAGAGAACTTTGCGGCAAAGGACCCATGAGATCAAGACCAAGCATCTGCCATGGTTCTGAAACTTCAGTCTGCTGCAAGTAACCAGCAGGTTTGACACACTCTGGCTTATGGGTCTGGCAAACACGACAGGTCTGGACATAATCTCCAACATCCTTCCACATCTTTGGCCAGTAAGCCACATCCATTACTCTTTTCAGAGTTTTATAACGACCCAAATGACCACTCAGTGGGCTGTCATGGTAAGCTCTGAGTACAGAGTCACGCAATGGTCTGGGGACAAAGATCTGATAATGTGTACCCCGCTGAGGATGCACAGTTTTACGATAGACCTTATCTTCCACAATTGCATACTCTAAGGCACACGGACCAGTGGTGCTCTCTGCCTCAGTTACCATTCTGTATAGCCCCTGACTTTCAGGATCTTCCTGTTGTGCTTTCCACACGTCATCGTCAGTCAAAGGGAATGGAACAAGCTTGTCTAAATCTGCACTGCACACAGCCAAGGAACTCTCACCGCCAAGGCAGGTTGCACGGGAGAGCGCGTCAGGAGCAGCGTTCAATTTACCCTTCCTGTACTCTATGGTGAAACAAAACTCCTGCAGACGTAAGGCCCAACGCACCAGACGAGAGTTTGCTTTAGTGGTGTTGAACACCCAAAGAAGAGAGGAATGATCGGTCACCACTACAAACGGTTTTCCCTCTAAGTAGTGTCTCCATCTCTCTAAGCCCCACATCACAGCTAGACACTCACGCTCAGTGGTTGAATAGTTCTTCTCTGCACCAGAGAGTGACCGGCTCGCATATGCTAGCACTTCCTCATCAGCCAACGCTGACGATCTCTGAGCAAGTACAGCACCGAGACCTATGGCACTCGCATCTGTGTAAACAATGAAGGTGCAGTCAGTGTTAGGATGACCAAGGATCGGAGGAGCAGTCAAATGTTGTTTGAGGGTGTCAAACGACCTCTGACACTCAGCTGTCCATCTAAATGTCATCCCTTTTCTCTTTAGAGCATTCAAAGGCTCCGCAACGACAGAAAAATTCGGCACATACCTATGGTACCATCCAGCTAATCCAAGGAAGCGCTGAACTTCCTTCAGATTACTGGGAACTGGATAGGCTTTCACCGCTTCGGTTTTCTCAGAGTCTGCTCTCACTCCCTCCTTACTCACAACATGACCAAGGAACTTGATTTCTGGCATGCAGAAGTGACACTTCTTGAGTTTAAGGGTGAGGCCGGCGTCTCTGAGACAATTAAACACAGTCTGGATATCTTCAAAGTGTTGGTCAAGGTCAGCAGAATATATGATAATATCATCAAGATAAACAAAACAGCATTTTCCAAGACAACTTTGTAGAACGCTATTCATGAGCCGCTGGAAACTAGCAGGCGCGTTTTTTAGACCAAATGGCATTTTCTTGAAAGAATAGAGGCCAAAAGGAGTGATGAAAGCGGTAATGGGACGACTGGCAGGTTCAACCTCCACTTGCCAATAGCCGCTATTCAGATCTAAAGAGCTAAACACTGCAGACCCTGCCAGTGATTCCAGGATCTCATTCACAGTCGGCAATGGGAACGAGTCTCTCTCAGTGTGGGAATTCAAACGACGATAGTCAACACAAAATCTAGTGCTACCATCCTTTTTGGGTACCATAACAACAGGTGAAGCCCATGGGGAATGGGAAGGCTCAATGATTCCCTGAGATAGCATGTCTTCAATGTGAGCCTTTACTTCCTGACGTTTGTGAACAGGCAGGCGGTATGGCTTTTGAGTAACTACAACATCACCCTTCAGCTTTATTTTGTGCTGCAGCAAAGAGGTGTGACCCAGTTTGGTGGTACATACCTCAGGATTTGCCAACAGAAGAGTCTGTAACTTCTCTGCATTTTGACCACTTAAACTACTCTGACTCACAGCAGCTTGTAACAGTGACTGCAGGTCCTCAGCAGGAATAGACCTACTAGGTTCTGCCAAACTGGAAAATGGAGGCATAGTGGTTATGACAGTGGCAGAAGTCGTGGTTAGAGAGGATGGCGGGTGCAAGCCCCAACTAATGTAGAATTCATCAGCAGGAGTAAAGCTACTAGGCTCAGAGGAACAAAGGGAAGATGGTGGCAGAGAGAGCATGAGTGAGGCAGCAGTAGTGGTTGGAGAAGACTGAATACCCCAACTATCTCTGGGTCTTGCCATGACTTGAAAAGGGAAGGCTCTACCTTGTTGGTCCCCCAAAATAGAATACGCTTGATCCCTCACATTAAGCTGCATTCCACTAACAGAAATGAAATCCAACCCAAGCACTAGAGGATAGGCGAGGACATTAACAGCAAGCACCGCAGTTAGAACACTCCAGCTATGTCCATGCATACTGTACTCTAACACCTTGCAACCTACAGGATGGGTATTTGTACCGTTTGCAAGATACAGGGGTCCTTCATGCCATGGCTCAAGTTTCTCATTTGGAGCTTTAATTGTGTTCCACAAATCAAAACTCATTAAGCTATATGTAGCTCCAGTGTCTACCAGTGCCTTGCCCTGGCAGCGTCTGACTGTGACTGGCACTGCCAGCTGCCTCAATACTACCACTGGACCAGACTGGGGGAGGCATGGAGTTTGTCTTAGGCCTAACAACAGGCTGAGACTTAAAGGAGGGCTGGTTACAACTCGTAACCGTGGAGACAGTACCCTTATTGGGGTTAGCCTGACGAGGACCAAAGCTTTTCACTGGCTGATTTCGAGGTTGAAACTGCGGACAGCTTCCAGGAGGGTGTGCGCTTTGGCAACGCCAGCACAAGAGAGGAGCAGGTGGTTTGAAATCAGCTTTTTGACTTCTCTTTGACAGTTCTGAGACGTGGACAGGGGCTTCAATTTTAGGAGTTTTAGTCATAAGGACCTTCTGCTCATACATTCTTTGATGTATTAGATCTTTCTCAAGCTGCTGCCCAAGTCTAACAACTTCATCCACAGTGTGCTAACTGAGGATTCATTGTTTTAAAAAGCATTTTAACAATCTCATCTTCCGTCGCTTCAGGCTTCCACCTCTTGTACAGGGCCTGGAATGCGAAGGTGAAATCCCTCACACTCTCATGGGGTAACTGAACTCTATGTCGGATTCTCTCCTCTAACTCATCTGCATAGTCTTCAGACAAGAACGATTCTAAGAACTGCCTCTCAAACTCAACCCAAGTGTGCACCTTTTCTCTGGCTATCTCCCACCAGTTACGTGCTGTGCCATGCAAGACATTCCTCATAGTGGCTAAGATCTCAGAATTGGACATGGGTCGCAGAGCAAGGAAGTCCTTACACTTAGAAATATACAAAAGTGGGTCAGTGTCATCATCTGAACCACCGAAAGAGGGAAAAATCAATTTGATTGGCAAATGCCGATCACCAGTATGGAGAACTGAAGGTAAAGCATCAGGTTTGGACTCGGGTTCGACATTAGTAGAAGACCTCTGTTGATAACCGATACCAGTAAAAGAGCTCACAACTCTTGAAGGTGGATAAGTTGGTGTAACATTCAACTCATTAACTTTTTCAGCAAGACTTTCAACTGAATCTTTGATGCCACAAATCTGTAACTGCAGGTCCTGCAGCTCAGGCTTAACTAGTCTATTCAGTTGGTCAGAGACAGAAATAGAAAAAGAATCCAATAAACCAGTGTGTGATGCTTTTAGAAGGGTCTGGAACTCAGTTGATGTCTGCTTAGAGTTCCACTGAATGTGTTCTATGCATTTTGAGAGTAACTCTCTGATGCGCTCTGCAATAGTATTAAGCAGGTCATCATTCGCTTTTTCCACTAAACGAGAAACATCCCCTTTAGCTTCAACAGCTTCTTTGGAAACATGCTTCAAGCCCTCCTCAAGCCATTGTCTCTGACAGGCAATGGTGCTTTCAAACACTGTTTTCATAGAATCAATGGCCTGGGAGAAAACCTCAAGATCAACTATTGTGCCCTCATCATTATCTGGAGGAGGTGGTGGGAAAACAGGATTTTCTATATCTGAAGAGACTAACTCTACCCGTACACCAGGTGTAGGAATAGAAGGGGGTAGTAGAAAGGACATATCCTCAGAATCTGATATGGTCTCGACAGGGCCAAGCTGTTCCATGATTAAATTATTTTACTCTAATGTACCACAGATCAAAAGTACAGTAAGCAAATTCAGAAACTGATTACACAATGCTACAGTCAGTCAATACAAATGCAACACATCACATAGATTCAAATTCAAACAGGCCTGCAAGCTCTTATCTGAATGATACTCCTGCACAAATTGATACACAATTCAACAATGAAATTCAAAACACTTCCAAGTTCAAAAATAAGTACAATAAGTACAGTTTGAGCAATAGTTCGGGCCCCACGTTGGGCGCCAATATCTGTGGCGGTAGTGGGGTAGCGTAACGGTTGGGCGCCAGGTGGATTTATCCACCACCACTCAGACAGAGTGAAGATAAACTAAAGTTAAGAAATAATAACTAAATGGCTTTATAAAGCACCACAAAACATTAAATGGTTTTAACTCTAACTAAAAGACTTCAAGAAATGCAAACAGGTGTGTTCAAAAATGGAATATATTGTTCAGGACACACATGAACACCACACAAGCAAACAAATCACCACAACAGCAGTAGCAGTCCATTCAGCCTATTTTTAGGTCAGGCCACTAGGAGGCGGTAGGTAGCCTCGACAAAAAATGCAAAAAGGCAAGACGCAAAAAGGTCCAAAACGAGAGGGAAAAGTATCTTCGGTCAAAAAAGACCTCTTCGGCCTAAGGCCACAATAAATTCAAACAGTATGTAGCAGGTTAAACAAATTATGCTGCTATTACAAGCTACTCAAGTGCAGCACAAACAAGACCTTTTATTTAGGCTATAACTAATTGGCTACTATAACATAGCCGACTGCTTCAAAGCTCCCAGTGTGGATAAACCAATAAACAAAATAACATTAAATAGCAAAATCACTTAACAAAAGAAGAGCTCTCCAAAACTAGAGCACAAACGTGATTGCTTTCAGTTTACAGTTTAGATTAGATTACAATAAAGGCAGGCCGGCGCCGGAGGAAAGGAAAATGTAGAAATAAAAATATCCCCAAAAGACAAAAAATAATAATCCCCAGGAAAACCCCTAAGGAAACCCTCCCCAGTAGCCTATGTAATCTATATTCAACTTAAAGTCGCTACCGCACGACTAACTAAACAACAAGAACAAAGAGCACAGGACAACACAGAGAAGTGGGCCAGCTGCTACAACCTCGCTACTGTCGCGTGTCTCCTGCAAACAATGGTAAAACAGTTCTAATGCAAGGAGATCACGGAGCTTAATGGAGTGCACACCAAAGGACCAAACAACTCGCACAAAACTACTAGCTTACCCCACGCTATGCGACTCCTGCAAACAATGATAAGACAGTTACAGCGCCAAGGAGATCACGGAACTAATGGGGCAAGACAGGCCGACAGGCCAGGAACAACAACTTTGCTGCCGTGGATCGCTTTGAACAATGATAAAACAGTTTGTTATTGCAAAGTGATCAGGAGCTCGGTTTGGACTAGACCAAACACGCACAAAACTCTGAACAACTCGGTGGAGTTATCAACCCGCCGAACAATGGAAAGACAGTTCTTTGAGGCTAGGCATACTCACTGAGCGTCGAGACAAGGACCAAACCAGGCCGCTCTCACAAGGCAAAACACTGTACCTGTCGCCACGCTCAGCCTCGCGGGGCAACACCAGCGAACCAAACACACAGCAGACGAAAACACCGTAGAGGGAAACGAGAGAGGCGGAGACAGCGCGCTACCTGGGCTGTTATTTATAGACGCTGACCATCTTCCGTATGTAGCTGCCATGTTTTCATTACATTACTTTATTATAGGGGGTCAGGTTTGATCGCCACAATGTAATACTTTATTGTCAATGCACAAATTAAGTAACAGTAGTCTGAAACGTTATTGTTAATGTACAAATTAAGTAACAGTAGCCTAGTCTGAAACGAAATGCTGTTTTACATCTAACCAGTGGTGCAAATAACTGACATGTCCAAATGGGCCTTGTTGAAATGCGTCGCTAGACTGTTCATACACATTTTAACGGGCCAAAGTTGAAGAGCTTTTGTCCGTTATTGTTCGTGCAAATATAGGCTGATTCATGTTCCCTTGCATTGTTTAACTGAGGTCCATGGCTAGTCTGGCTTTCATCAGACCAAGCTCAATCTTTTAAGAAATCAAAAAATAAATAGCGGGCAGATCAGGCTGGGTTCACCATAGTCCATAGGCACCCGATATTGTTTAATTTTCCGATTGAGATATACACGCTCTGGCTATTCTAAATGCAAAAATGCATCAGGGAGTTATGACAAAAAAAAACGGTAACTAACAAACTAGATCCTAATAGAAAGCTGTTAGCTTCCCTAAGCTACAGGTAGGATTATAAGGTAGGCCTATTTACAACATAAATTGTCAATAGGCTATGCTGGCGGCTACAAATAAAATCTCCTTTTGAAACCAATGGCTTACGCCTTATAGTATCAAGCGGACTTAAACTGTCATATCGCGTGGCGAAAAGTTGTAATAACATTCACGCAGCTCCATGAGTCAAGGAAAGCGAATGAAGTAGCCACTTCTAAATGGGACCCACTACACAGTAGCTTAAGGTGTTTTGCTAAAGCAGCCATAATGAAATGAAGGTGTCATTGTTTGGATACTTCACACACCGCGTGCTTTTAATTTCACAGACTACAACTACCAAGCTGGAATCAAAGCACATCGATTCCCCTCTCACACCCTGCACGCACTTAAAACAAAATAAACAGGCGCCTCAGTCTCACGCATGTAGAGGCAAAACTGTATCAGACCGGTGTAACGTTGGTAAATCTTCCATTGCACAGAATGATTTTTTGTAGCACATGCAACAAATGACAGTCGAAGATACAAACAGTGCTGCTATACATTTGCTTGGTATAACCACATTTATAGTTTTCTACAAATGCAATCAATCAAATGCCTCCATCACTCAACCAATGCTAACGGTAACATTACCTAGGTCCTTATTGATATTACAAGATTAACGCATCCTGCAGTAAAAAAACCAAGCATGTCCGATAAACATCCTCAGATTTATTTCGGCTTCAAGAAGAAATGGGAATTACACTTAATGTGAACATCGTCCTATCCTTATTAGATGTTCGCTGCGGTAAATTACAGTCCTTGTAGGAAGCGTCCATTGTTTTTTCCAACCCACTTTTACCACTTTTAACTTCCAACAAAATTACGCCTCACTGCAACGATCATTCATCTAGTGGACAAACGACTACTTCTACCGCCAATACTGAAAATGCAGCCATGATGATGATGATGAATATTTATTTTGGCTTTCTTTTAATCCTACTGAATTTGTAATTATGTATCGGCCGTTCTAATACCGATAGTATGTGGGTGCCTGTGTGTGTGCATGTGTATATGTGTGCACCGCCATTTACAGGCCAATGAGTGTACAGTCACTAAATGTACACATAACCTAATTTTTTTAGACCCCCATGGATGAAATTCTACTTAAACTTGGCATACCCCAGAGAATGCCAGGTCAATCATACACATAAAATTTGGTGCAGTTCTGAACATCTTAACTGAAGATAGGGCTTATTAAAGCAGAATAATATTGCATTTTCATTTTTTACCGGGTGGGGGTGCAAATCACAAAATGAGTGATTATGAGCGAGGTTGATGTGGGCCCTTGAGACCAACATACCATAAAAGATTCTTCATCCTCAGTGCCACGGTTCAGGTAGTTATTTAGGAAAAACTTTTTTTTTTTTGGTTCTGGGGGCCCAGCACGGGGTGGTGGTCCCTGGGGACGAAATTAAATTTTTCCCGTAAAAGTCTAGTGGGGCTACATACCCACCAAATTTCATGTACCCCAGTGGTTCGGTGTCCCGGTATCAATGACCAAAAATTCAGGGAGTAGATGATCGGAAAAATTCTTGAATTGTGTGCATGTGTGTGTACAAATTTATGTTTATGTGTGTGGGTGTGTGTGTGGGTGTGTATGTGCGTGCTTGTGTGTTTGCCTGCGTATGTGTGTTTGTGCATGTGCATGCATGCATACATATGTCTACTGTGTGAGTATGTGTCATAATGCATGATTACTGTAAATGTATGTGTGTGCGCAGGTATCTATTTATGCACATGTGTGCACATGGAATGGGTTAACATGACCCTGGAGGCAAACATACGGAAAAAATTGGTCATCCTAGGCCCTACAGTTCTCAAGATATTCACAGAGAACTGTGTCGCCCTACCCTCCTTTCGGGGGTCCAGTCCAGCCGGGGGTGGGCTACAGATCAAAACGAAGAATGACGGTTCCATGCTATCCATGTGGGGTACATGCCCACCAAGTTTTATGTACCCCGTCTTTCAGTGTCCCGAATCCTTGTTGGTGTACGTCACTAAATGTACACATAAACTATTTTATTGTAAGGCCCCCATGAACGAAAAGTACACAAAACTTGGCATGCATTCGAGGGTGTCATAATGATCCTACACTTTTAATTTCGTGCAGTTTTGACCTTGTCAGCCAGAGATATTGTGATGAAAACACCTAATTTTTTTGCTTTTAATTTTAACTAGGTGGCGCTATACATGAAATAAGAGGTAATGGGATGGGTTGACATGCCCCCCAAGACCAACATACATAAAAAAAAGGTGGACCTCCTAGGCCCCCACGGTTCTCGAGATATTCACAGAAAACTGTCTCCGCCACCTACAGGCCAGTTGGTGTATAGTAACATAAATTAATTTATTGTGTGGCCCCCATGAACGGAATTCCACAAAACTTGGCGTGCATACAGAGGGTGTCATAATGATCCTACACTTCCAATTTCGTGCAGTTTTGACTATGTTAGGTCACAGATACCTTCAATTACAACACCTCATTTTTACTTTTTTGTGTTTAACTAGGTGGCGCTATACATGAAATGAGTGGTTATGGAATGGGTTGACATGGCCCCTTGAGATCAACATACAAAAAAAAATGGTCCTCCTAAACCCCTACGGTTTTCGAGATATTCACAGAAAACTGTGTCTGCCCTACCCCTCCTTTCGGGGTCCAGTCCAGCGGGGGCTACAGATCAAAATGAAAAACTATGGTTCCATGCTATCCATGTGGGGTTACATGCCCACCAAGTTTTCGTGGTACCCGGTCTTTCAGTGTCCCGAAATCATTGACGGAAATTTGGGCATGCGAAAAATAATTTTTTTTTTTAAAAAATAAAAATCTGACTAAACCTATATGACCGCCGCTTCGCTGCGCGGCGGTCATAATAACTAAAGTGACACATGCTTCTCTATCTTTGTTGTCAGGTGCCCTCTGCAGGTCATGTCAAGTTCAAGTTTATTCGCCTTATTCTCCCGGCCAGAACAGGGTTCACTTGCCATTACACCTCAGTCCAGCAGATGGTGGTAATGCACTCTGTTTGCAAACTGCCAAAAAAAAAAGAAAAAGAAGAAGGGTTCGCCAGAGACATTCTCTGGCGTTTTCTCATCTGTCTTTTTGTCTATCCTCCCTGCCTTCCTTCCTCCCTCCCTCCAGTCTTAGCCCCTCCTTCTAATTAATTTTGTGAAGGAACGATAGGAGGATGGAGGAATGGGAGAGTGTACATGCTTATGCTTACGGTTCTTAGCAGACGCTTTTGTCCAAAGCGACTTACAATGACGTCAATAAACATTACACTATAACATAAAGCCTTATCAAAAATACAAATATAATAGACTAAATTAAAAAAAATCTGAACACAGAATAATGGCAAAAGAATAAAGACAACTAGTCTGACCTGAACCTTATAGAAGATCTATGGTTTATTGTCAAGAGGAAAATGAGAGACAGACCCAACCATACAGATGACCTTAAGGACATTTTCAAAGCAACCTGGGCTTCCATAACATCTTTCCATAACATCATTGCACTTTATATCTAATGAATCTAGAATATAGATATTAAATAAATTAGAGAGTAAAAAAATACTTTTACACAATATTCTCATTTTTTGAGACCCACCTGTATGGCAATAGCTAGAACTTACTTACTATACTTATACTTTAACACAGTAACTATACTATATAATATATACAGTAACACATACAAAATAACTTTGAACTTTGCAGTTAATCTTTCTTTCCCAGTCCATAAGCTATAGCCCTTTAATCAATTACTGTAAATGAGTTGTAAGTCGAATGCCAATGTTTGAACTAACCTAAATTATGGTGCACTTGTGCTCTGTGAATGTTCGCATTTTTTAGTGTCATGTGGTTCTTTCATTATGTACTGAAGGTGAATCAATATACCGTATGTGGGGACTGCATTTCAGGGGTGTCTGGTGGACCTTAAGCAGCAGAAAATGTTTCTGGCATGCTGATGGTTGTACTTTGTGGATGTGCACAATTGGTTCAGAAACTGTTTGAAGTGGTACTCTCAACATTTTAATCTAGGTCAATTGTATGATATTGTATAGTGGGGCCGCATTTGAGGGATGTCTGGCAGGCCCTTTGCAGCAAGTAATTTGTCTGGCATGGTGATCGGTGGGATGTGCTTTTTCATTTCAAGGTGGTTTCATGTGGTACCTCCTTCGTTTGATCTAGGCCATATCTGAGGAGCCCTTTTTTGGTGTCTGTCGGGCCCTTTGCAGTGGATTATTTGCCTGGCAGGGGCCATTCAGTACTCTGTGTGACCTGGCTGTTTATATCAGGTTGGTTTGAGATGGTACTTTTGAATGTTTGATCGAACACATTTTTTCAGCCCTTTTAAGGCCCCCAGGGGCCAAATGCAGCAGAGGGGATCCGGCAGACATCCATATCTGCAGGTCATACCCTGGATGCCCCTGTGCTCAAACGTTGGTAGTCTTTTCGTTTGATCAAAAGGCTCTGGGCTGCCGGACTATAAGCTACAGCCAAGACTTGTTGCCAAGGCAACAGTGCAAAACATCTGATGGCATCCACAAAAGGCAGTAAACCCACTCAAAGTGTTCATGTCATCAGGCCATAATGTCTTTACATCGGCCTACCTACAGATGCTCGAGGACCCCATAGAAATAAGATTGCTTTTGGCTATGCCAACATGCCACAGCCTCTCAAGTGAATGAGCCAGGTGTCTGTTTTAAATCTAGAACACAAGCAGCCAACCAGGAGGTCTGATTGAATGGCGGCCAGGGCTAAAACTGGAGGGAACACACACACACACACACACACACAATTAGCTCCCTGAGCAGCTCATCAGGAGTGGAGCCAGCAGAAGGCTTAGATGGACTCTATAAAGCGCTACTCTACTGTGGGGAAACGAGTCCCACTAAATACTGTACAGAACAGGGGCGGCGCTGTGGCGCCAGTCCATTCAAGTATGACCCGGGTCATTTCCTTATCCCACTCCATCTCCCACTCACTTCCTGTTCCTTTCTTTACTGTCCTGTCTGAGTATTGGCCAAAATAACATACTTTAAAAAGTAAAGTAAGTGGCAGTATGGAGGAGTGTTTGCCTACTGTGCACCTAGAAAAGACAAAACTGAGCTCACACTCATGCATTACTCATGAAGATATAGTGCATATCACAACTCTTGAGAATGCAGCCTAGTACACATCACACTTCTGCACTTAAGGATGCAGTGTTTTGAACACCCTGCTTTCTCCATGCTAATACCAGCTCTGGACACCAGAAGACCAAAGGCTATGATGTGCGACGCCTACACAAACTCATAACCATGTTTTTAAACGTTTTAACATTTCAAACTCAACACAAGGGGCAAAGTCACATCAAAGAGACAGGCAGTGTTACCATGACAACAGCTTTTATTGACTAAAAGCAGGAAGTAGAACTTGAACAGGGAGAAGCGCTTTCATGGAAACTTAAAAACATTTTCAGAAGAACAATTTTGTTGCTGTTAGAAGCAGTATCTTGGAGTTTCATACAAACATTATGGTACAGAAAAACAAGACGGTACAGTTTGAAGCTCATTGCCTCCGTGACTAAAGTCGTTGGTGTCTGGTCGAGTGTACAAAAGAAAACAGAAAGGCACCAAAGGGAGAAGCAGAGGAACTGGTCTCCTCTTTTCCCTTGTTCATTATTCACCTTAAACATTTCTACTCATCAACTGTGGAGAAAAAGAGATTTGATTTCATTTTGACCTTTCTGTTGTCTACAGACATGAACAGACTGAGTTCTAAAGACAGTTAAAGAAAAAAGAGAACGATTGCTTTTAGCTTTCTTAAAAACAGTCATGAGGGCGAAAGAGGGGCATTTTATTGTTAGACACGGGAACAGACGCAAAGAGAGTAAAACCACTGACATCTCGACTGAACGCGGGCTGAGGGAGGGAGTGTGTAAAAACAGACATGCAACAGATACACACACACATACACACACACACATACACACACACACACACACACACACACAGAGACAATGTTCAGAGCATGGTCTCCATATCCTGTGCTCCGTCTGACTGGCGTAAGCAACACCTAGCACTCAAACCCAGCAGCACACAGCACCTCTAGCTGTTAAATAGCTGCAGGTCCAACCTCCATCAACACACAACTATCACCCATACAGAGGCGTGGTGGGTTCTGCTGGGGTCTGGGCACCCTGTGGGTTCTGGACCTGTCCGGTTCCGAGGAGTCCGTCGACTGCCTGGTCTGACTCTGCTGTGACTAACAAGTCATTGTGAAGAAAAGTCCAAAAGTACTGAGTCTCTCTTAGGCAGGAGCGCAGGGCTCGTATTTAACATGGGATGACAAATACTTAAAAATACCATGGAAGTGTGCAAGATGCTTTGTCATCCTAAAACTAATGCTGATTATTATCGATTACTTCATAATTTTCCAAAGTCTTTTCATTCTTCAAAAAGGGGACAATCCATGCAACTACTGTTCCCACAGAAAAGCCTAAACAAACAGGTCACAAACATTCCTCTTAAAGGTACACTCTTGTCACGCTTCATTCCTGATCTTAAACGGTAGTAGTCATATGGAATGCTCAACTCTGACTAGTCTAGGAGGACAGTGGGGTCTGTGGGCTATGGCTCCTCCTCCTTAGTGTAGCTCCTTCTAAAGGCCAACGCCCACTAACGGCATCTGACGCGCGTCAAGTGACGCCAAAGTTTAGAACTACATTACTTTTAACAGAGCAAAGTCTACTGGTGGCGTCTGACGCACGTCGACGGCAAAGTTTAGAAAACGGTTCTATCTCTTGAGTCGTCGCCAGTGGACGTTGGCCTTAAGGCTCTTTTCAGCTCTCAAGTGAACCTGATTGGATGGGTTTGGAGATGCCTCCCGCTAGTTCTGCTCACGGTGTGGTAAATAGGGCGTAACTGATGACAACACCAATGCAGTGAAAAACACAACATTCTGGAGTGTAACCCTGCAGGAATATTTGGCACCTAAGAGTTCAGGAGACCTTTGGAGCTAAATATTCCAGAACAGGAACCGTGAGACGCGTGATGGATGGTTCTTTTGACATGTCTGGCAGCTCTCAATCACACCCTCCAGCTAGTCGTTTGATCACATGTAACTCTGTTAAAACTGGCATGGTGCTGTGAAATGTTTAGGTAGGTGAAGGTGGAGGTGGAGGTGAGCTTTAGCTGTATGTGTATCTGTAGGAGGTGTGGAGGTGTAGCTGTACGTGTTAAGCAGTAAGTGAAGGTGGAGCTGTAGGTGGAGGTGTAGCTATGGGTGGAGTTGTAGCTTTAGGTGGAGTTGGAGCCAGAGCCGTAGATGGAGTTGTAGCTATGGGTGGAGTTGTAGCTGTGTGAGTTGTTTAGGTGGAGGTGCAGCTGAAGCTGTGTCTGTGAGTGGAGCTGGAGGTTGATATGTAGCTATATCTGTGGGTGTAAGCTGTGGGTATGGGTGGAGCAGGAGCTGGAGGTGAATTGTGGGTGGAGGACAGCTCTAAGTGGAGGTGATCTGTGGCTTTACATGTAGGTCTACCTGTAGGTGAGCTGTACCTGCAGGTGTATCTCTAGGTGTAATTGTAGCTCTAGGTGTGTGTGTGGGTGTAGTTGTAGGTGGTTGTAGCTCTAGGTGTGTGTGGGGGTGTAGTGGTAGTTGGAGGTGGAGCTGGAGGTGGAGGAGAGCTGCAGGGGCAGATGCAGGACTGCATGCTTAATGGACACAAGGGGTGGGGCTATCTACAGGGAACACGGGGGACATACAGAATCACTTGAGTTTTTCAGACTTGTCAAATCTGGGCCCTTCCGCTCAGTACAGACTTTGGCTTCTACAAAACTTGGAATCATTGCATATTTGAACATGCCTAACAACACTTCTAGCAAGAGAGATCCACGTTTTTATATCAATTTGCAACAATTTCCACTGAAGATGTTGCAGAAAATTGACCAGATCCATATCTTTGCATATTTTGGTCTGTACCAGGTTGAAATTGGTCTCTTGTTTTAGTGCAATTGTCTCGAGTCATGTTCTATGACGTCACATTAATTTGGAGAGATGGTTGGTTGGTTGGTTAGTTGGTGTGCTTTAGTCATTTAATGCAGGGGGGCCTGATTGGCTGTCAGCTTTGGCGGTTTTATTCTGTACTGCTCGATCCTAGGGCAGGTGCTTCCTTTACACAAAAAAACATTTCCTTTAGCTTTTACAGATGAATCATCAATTAATACGACCAATATGGATACACATGAGATAATGTTGAATGTGAGGGTTTGTGCAAGTTTTTTTTTTCCTTAATTTTTATGGTTTTGTGTCCTGTATGTTGAATGTAAAGCATGACTGTACATTGTATTTACATAAACATAGCAAATGCTTCCTTTTCCATACTAAAACAACCTGCCATCAAAAGACATTTGTATCCAATGGAAAAGTAAGGGTGCGCACTGAACAGAATGTTCTATGTAAAGTGATAATGGCATTCTAACGCAGTGTGCTTTATAAATCACTTAAGGAATCATTATCAAGTTCTAAATGTATTTCAGTTTATAAATCAGCCTCATCCAAATGTAGTTAGTGTCGCTGTGCAGGACGACCGTCCCTCGCGTGCGCCCTCAGGTGATGTATGTGCTGAGATCGTCGTGCTTCTCCAGGCATTAGCGGCGGACGGTCAAATTGTTTCTCGTGTTTTTCACGCCGTGTTTAACTGGTTGTATCTGTGCCAGTGTTTTGGCTCACTTGAGTGCAAGCCAAGCCAACAGCTATCAAAATGGATAGTTGTACTATGTACAAAATGGATTTTCATTTTGGGTTTGTGTTCAGACTTGTTTTGTTTATCTCGATTAGATCAGGATAGCACTGATGAAGAATGACCGATGGACTGTAAAAGAGAGTATAAGTGAGGATATCATTATTAAAACAGTTCTAACTGATAAAACTGATACTGTTACATTCTAGTGAAATCAAAGCAACCACCTCGGAACCACCCACTGCTTAGGAAGGCAGGTATCAACACTCTTGTCTCAGTATAAAACGTTACAAAAGCCTTTTTTGCAACAATAATAATTATAAATTCTGAATGAAGAATAATTAAAAAATAAAAACCCTAAAGGGGGTAATAAAGTTAGAAAATCATTAAAATCGTTAAAATGTCTTAGTCAGTGCAGGCACATAACTGAACTCACTGTGTTTTTGTGGCTGTAAGGTTGTTACCAAAGTGAGCATCGTAAAGTTTGGTATCAAACTTCCTGTCTCCATATATCAATAAAAAAACATTTCAACATTGAAAGGAGCCCAGATGAACATTTAAAAAATGAACAAGAAACAGTCTATGTAAATCCACTGGTGAAAACATCCTTAAAAAGACTAAGAAATACTGTTACTGATGACGTGTTAGGAGAAGAAAGTTTCTGTTCTGTGTCTTTAGAAATCCACGGTGTTTATGATGCCAGTGATAATATATGCCCTGCATATATCTCACATAATGAAATGAGCAAAAAAAACAAAGACATTCAAAAGTATAATTTACAAAGTATCAGTGTTTAACC